>NC_092273.1:8285924-8293424 GCF_036320965.1 Panulirus ornatus
TACTCGGCTCGTGTTTGACGTAGCCTCGACCAAGTCCGTCTCTCAAGCATTATCCCATTAAGCACTGCGATACAGCCCTTGAACACGACTACCACAATCCTCGAGCACTATTCCTTGGGCACGGCGGTACGACCCTTGAGCACTGCGGTACGACTCATGCATATGACAACCTAGTCTTTGACCCGAGTCGTAATGATCAGGTCAAAAGGCCAGTCCATCATACCCACGGGTTCTCATCGGCCTTAACTATGCCATTATATCAAACACCATAAACCTGGTATACTGAATATGAGCAAGGAGAATAATCGTGCTGGTTCTGCTGCGGTTTAACCGAGCCTAGACCTGTGTGTGGAACACACTCCCCTCCCTCCCTCAACTATTCTATTCAGACCTTATCTGGCCCAAACGTTGGACACGCGGTGCACACCTGAGCCAAACACACGACTGCAGAGAACATTATCCTGTTATATATCAACACGACCCACAACTCACAGATGTGTGATGCACACGCGAACACGGGCGTACACACACACACACACACACACACATACACACACACACATACACACATACATACATATATATATATATATATATATATATATATATATATATATATATATATATATATATATATATATATACCCGTCCGCAAGACAAAAGGGTTACAGCGAGAGAGAGAGAGAGAGAGAGAGAGAGAGAGAGAGAGAATTATTTCGTCTTAACTCAAGTCATGGGAGGCTTAAGGCCACTAAAGACGCCACTACCGGCACTGTGACGTCGTCACCCTAGGGGAGGAGTGAGTGGCATGGTCGGAGGGCCAAGCCTCACACTCGCCACACTAGGTGGGGTATGGTTGGGTCAGGATTACTGTGGACAACACCTGACCTCAGACCTAGCTGGGTCATTGCTTCCAGTCAGTCACCTGGCTACGGTGCAAGCCCAGGTGACTCAGAACACGTTTTCTACTATTGTTAACCACTGGGAATACTCATACCTTTTGAATACGACGACGCAAACATCAAAGATCATACCATCATACCCATAGGTCGTACCGTCCTGCTGAGGAGACTGAAGGAAGACTATGCCAAAAACATTCAAGAAAATTATCGTAACATGACAGACGACGGATCATCTTATGAACAACACCTGACCCTCGACTACAGAAATATCAACACCATCGTCTAACACTACAGTTTACTGTATCTATTCATCGTTCGCAGAAAATACAACCCGGATAACGCATTGAATTACAGACAATAAGAATGTTTTCTAACAATTGTTTACAAGATACCGTAAAACCTTAACATAATCTACAAACCTAAACTCCAGCTCTCAAAATGCAGTTGTTATTTGAGCCTACATCACTTCAGCATTGATACTGTGTACGTTAATTTACTAATAAGCTTCAGCAACATTTGCTTTTCAGTGAAAGGAATGTGTGGTGCGGAAATCACCTCCTCCTCCTCCTCCTCTTTCACTACGAGTAAAACACGATACTCACAGAGGGCGGAACTGTACGTCTTAAAAACGTATCTCAAACAAGCATTTCATTTCTGCTTTGTGTGGGTGAACTCCTCAAAGCCACAGAGATACACCTGTGCAACATTGTACATATTGTCCTCAGCGAAGGTCGGGTCTGGGGGGGAGGGGAGGAAGGTGCAGAGTCTCCCTCCACCTGCCTCTGCTGGTTAGGCAAATCAATGGTGGTGGTGATGGTCCTATACCACGGACGACGGCCGCAGTACACCTCCGCCACATCGCTGGCCCGGCCTGCCTGCCACCACCACGCCGCCGCCAAGCCCTCGTTAAGGGAGATACTCCACCACCACCACAACCCACACACACACACACACACACACACGTGCTACATCCGGGCACATCCACACACCAGTCACATCCACACAATTTCACATCCATGCATCATCCTATATGGCCATCCACACACGGTCACATCCACATTCCTGACACATCCACATCCCATCAACTCCGTACCCTGTCATCTCCACACACACCATCATTACTCAACCTCCACCCACGTAAATACACACACACACACACACACACACACACACACACAAACACTCCATACACTGACCACACTACACCCAAGCTGCAAGATCGACGGGGAGGAAATACCTACACAGGAACAGTCATCTTGGGTCGCTAAGGTTGGCGGAGCGGACGTCCACCCAGCTAACCTGGCGACCTCCTCCGACTGTAACCCAAAGTGACGCCCGTTATATCCAGCGACTATTCCTGTAAACGTTCATTTACGGCCTAACCTCTTGACCTGGCGATGGCATGACCTCTGACCGAGGATATATTAATCAGATCGACAGAGAGAGAGAGAGAGAGAGAGAGAGAGAGAGAGAGAGAGAGAGAGAGAGAGAGAGAGAGGCCGTTATACCCAAGGGTCGTAAATGTTATACGCATCGTGTCGTTTGTCTTCCAGGGTCGTACCGTCGTATTTAAGATTAATAGAAAAAAAAAAAGAAATCGGGATTTAGTGGCAGAAGTTTTACGTTTTTTCCCCCCTCACCTCACCGACGTCGCCCCCCATATGCCTCACTCAATTCATGATCCTTTTGTGCAAATCATACGTATTCAACTAATCTCCAGTTGTCTTAAGAATTCATTGGCTCTTCATGTTGAAGGTACTCGGTGAACCCTTGTACCAAAGTTATTCACTGTTCATTGGATATAAAACATGTAGTTGCTGCTGCTCTCTTTACATATGTATACCGGTACGCTGCCCTGTGCGTATGCCAATTGTACGCACTCCCTTGCCCCTGGTCGTGAGTATTTCAGTCCTGAGTGTTTGCTGACCGTCAAGTGAGTGGATAATTCATCTAGCCTCCCCGCTGGTCTGGTGGAGAGGGACGCATTCGCCCCAAATAGTATGGCCAATCCTGACTTGCTTTGCCACGCTGCAGAGGTACAGAACATGGGATAGAAATCTCTTGTTACAAACACACAATCAAGTCCATACAACACACACACACACACACACACACACACACACACACCTCAGACGAGGCACAGTGTACGAATACGAAGAAAAAAAAAGAAAAAGTAGTGCTACACAAACATCAGGGAACGCTTCTGTACCCAGGAAATTTTGCGACGAGGCAGAGCTGTCGCGCAGCGCTCACCAGAGAGAGAGAGAGAGAGAGAGAGAGAGAGAGAGAGAGAGAGAGAGAGAGAGAGAGAGTTCTCTCGCCGAAGGTAAACAAGGCTTGGGGGGGAAAAGTATTTGTTCCGTCCCGGCACCAATTAGTGGAATTCATAATGCCGGGGCTACAGCAAATATCGCTCGTACCTTGTGGACGTGTGTGGCCCAGTACTGACTGTATCTTGAACAATTTTCCATGTTTTTCTCTCTCCCTCAACATTCGACAAATGAAATATCAAACGCGTGTTCGAAACTTTGATGGACTTAGCAACTGTCTAAATGGATACGTGATAATGTTCACATTTACAATTCTGTCATGCAATGAAATATGTTTAAGTAATCTTTACATTTACTATTCTGTCATGCAGTGAATTATGTATATAAGTTTAGACATAACGTCAGAAGGACGGAAATCCCAAAGAAACTCGACAGGATATTGAGTTACGCTGAACTGTTCTATGTAAGCAACATATATATATATTGCTCCTCCCAGTCATTGTACCAGTGGAGCAAGAACGATAGATCACTCGACCTTGAAGACTATCTATCTATCTATACCCGTACAACGTCCGCCTTACGTCACAAGACCAGGGCCGTACCTGTCTACATATGTATTATGTCATACTTAAGTGTCCAAATAACTTGGCTACAATGAGAAATGATACGTATATTCCTCGTCTATGTATTTGCTTCGTGAGCTTCGGAAAGAAAAAAAAAAAAGTTGGTCGGTGACAAGACTGGATCCTGAGTAAATATACAAAAATGCTAGGATGTTAGTGCCCAAAATAGACATCAGCACAATATCATACGATTCTGCAGGGATATTGATACAGGAAACAATGCTAGGATATCAATGCCGAAAACAAAGACATCAACACGATATCATGCGATTGTTAGGATATTACTACCGGAAACAAAGACATCAACATATCGGACGATGAATCAAGTTCATATAAACATCTTTAGATGAAACGGAATTAAAGATGATTCAAGAATATAGAACAAATTCATGCCGGCTGATACTTTAAGAAATCCATAAACAATCGAAATAGCAACAAAATGGAACTTATGTCACTTATATTCTGTTCTAGCAGTCCCAAACGCCGGTCCTCTGCAAGCATTAAAAGCAAAAAAGCAGATAGTTATCACTGGACTTAGTACCCCCCCCTTTTTTTTTTTTTTTTTTACCTTACTGCGGGTCGTCCTCTCTATCCTGTAGGGGGGACGGTCTATCCTATCTCACCCAAACCGCTAGCGAGGCCTCCAAGCGTCGGAAGTGCACCCATCTCCTCTCTCACTGTTTACTCTCACTCCTCTCACCCTAGAGACACACGTTTAATCATATGTGTAAACACACACACATACCTACCTACACCCGTGTCAGTACTCCCATACTGCTATTCTTCCTTCCACCCACTATACCTCCATGTAAGGTCTTCATCACTACGTATTTCCCTCCATCATCGTATCATTCCTGATCATCTATGGTCAAGGTATGGATGGCACTCACCGAGACCATCCCCGGGGTGCCAGTGAACCGCTTGAATGTGAGGTTTGTAGTATAAACTCTCCTGACCGGACTCCTAAGGTTAAGTCGAGGGTGACGCCATTACACACTTAAGGGTCGTTTTGTCGTGCTTATGGGTCGTAATTTTGCCTTCAAGGACCGTACCCCTCTATTACTGGATCGTACCTTCGTACTCAAGGGTCGCAGCTTTGTATTCAAGGATCGTACCTTCGTACTCAAGAACAGTCAGTTGTTTCCTACTCAAGGATCGTACCTTCGTATTCATGGATCGTACCGTCGGTTTTAAGGGTCGTATTCTCACGCTTTCAGGGTCGTGGAATCTTCCTCAAAAAATACACGAAATCTTTCGTATACACGAACAAAAGTTTCAATCCTCAGCCAACAAAACGGAGCAACTTTATTACAAAATACCTAAATCTGGAGGCCAAGTGTATTCTTCAGCCTTAGGAGGAGCTCGGAATTAGAACATTAATCTTTTCTTAATTCTGATATAAGTGGGGAAACTGTGAGCGCTGCAGACTTGGGGCGATTTTTCTTAAGCCTTGCGAGGCAGTAATGATGTAACGAGTGTGAGGAGAAGCTGCGATCTGGCAATGGTTTTACTAAAGGCGGGATGGTTAGTGGCAGGTCGCGCTAGGTTAGGCTGCGCTACACCAACCCAGACGTGAGTGGGCTAGGCTGCTCTACGCCAACCCTGACGTGAGTGGGCTAGGCTGCGCTACACCAACCCAGACGTGAGTGGGCTAGGCTGCTCTACACCAACCCAGCCGTGAGCGGGCTAGGCTGCGCTACACCAACCCAGACGTGAGTGCGATAGGCTGCGCTACACCAAGCTAGACATTAATGGCCGTACTATAATTTATAGCTACGTCCTGCTTCGCTAACCGGTCTCCACACACAGACCCATGACTGTTTTAACTCCATATCTAAAAGATGTGGTCTCTAGTCCAAGACTCAGGTCTCGAAGCACCTCACCAACTGGGATATGTTTGATGGTTTGCTGTCGAGGGAATGATTGTTTCCCCCCCTTTATTTGTTACAACCATCTACTGTAAATTAAGGTGCTTGTTGTCTGTGTTATGGCAAAACGGGGTGTTTATTACTGGTAATTCTGAGGATTTCCATATCAAATGGATCCAGTTAGTTAACCACGGCTCACAAGAGGATCTAATTAAACTCGTTAATCAAGATTTGTTCCTACCTGCGATAATGAAGCTGTAATGTGAAACAATGAATCACTGAAATTATAGACTCGCGCGCACAATGAAAGACTTCCCACATCCCAGAAAACCCTCTGAAATTATATGAAATTACATCGTAAAAAAGACATGAATTGTACATTTACTCTGACGAACATTTGAAAAAAAAAAAAAAAATCTAAGCATAATGATGAAGAATTGGCAATTAAGATAAATCATCTGGTGCGTCCAGGAGTACAGAAAGACATCAAGGATCCTGGAACGTAACAACTCCAAGAGTACAGACATCAAGGACCCTGGAACGTCCCTGGAAGGTAAATACTGAGGAACTCGGTTATTTTTCCTTTACGCTTCTTCCTTTTCTTTCTTTCATACATAGTCACCATTTCCCGCATTAGCGGGGTAGCGTTAACAACAGAAGACTGAGCCTTAGGGGGAATATCCTCACTTAGCCACTTCTCTGTTCCTTCTTTTGGAAAATTAGAAATGAGAGGGAAGGATTTCCAGCCCCCCGCTCCCTCCCCCTTTTAGTCGCCTTGTACGACACGCAAGGAATACGTGGGAAGTATTCTTGCTCCCCTGTCACCAGGGATATCCTTTACACTTACTACCATTTTTTTTTTTCCTCACACAATCAGCCAAGACTCCCCTTTTCCCCCCACATCGACAGCCCGCCGTCAATTCTTCATATTTTTCCCTCCCTCACTACCCCCAGGCTCTGGTCACACCGGAACTACGTTCCCTTCCCCCCTTCGCCGCGCCTCCCTCAGCTACCACACACACACACACACACACACACACACACGTCTTCACCATTATCTCCACCGCCATTTCAGTCCCCCCTACATTTTTCGAAGATAAAACTCTTTACTCACTACTGGCGAAAAACTTCCACTTCCTGTCTTGAAACAGTTTGCCTCCCTCGCGCTCACCAGTCAAGCTCTACAACACTACACGCACACCGTACGTCATATACTGATCGATAAATGAATTAATTTTTCACTTCTCTCGGACGCTAGAGCGTCGCAAAGTCCGACGCCTCGGTTATCGTCATTCAGTTTTCCTTTACCACTCCTCGCGCTTATGCCCTTACCTGCAGCTGACGCATCGTCAAATATATTTTCCCTCCTCAACCATCTCTCCTCAAGTCCTGGCCACCGACCCTAACATCACCTCTCGTCGCCATCATCATCCCCGGACGTCTGGACTACTCGTGTGGCGCCACACAGCCTCCCTCAACTTACCTTTCTAGTTTAGGAGGGTTGAAGACCCTGCTGAGCGCTGAGGGCCTCTCCCTCTTCTCCTTCTCCAGGGTGGAGGCTGAGGGCCCCAGGGTGTGAGAGCGGGTGAGGGTCGGGGTCGCCCTGGGCGTGGCCTTAAAGGGCGAGGCCGATGGGCTGCTGCCTCCCGCCGCCTGCACGCCCTCTACGGCGCCTCCCGTCGACATAGCCGCCGCTACTCCTCCCGAGCCCTTCAGCGCCGCCAGGCCATCAGTGCCCTCCAGAGCCATGGCTGCTGCGTTGGCTGCCGCTGCTGCTGCTGCTGCTGATCCTCCTCCACCTGCCGGGGTGGTGGACGAAGCATTGGGGTGATGGCTC
>NC_092273.1:8295924-8303424 GCF_036320965.1 Panulirus ornatus
CTCCTCCTCAAAAAAACTCGTAGTAAATGACGTCGACCACATCCTCCTAAAACCCCGACCACATACTTCCTCAGGAGGATATGAATCTATCTTTTTCTTTTTTTTTCACCGAGAGGACGCTAAATATTAATATTCAGCGGCAGCTTAATGCATGCCATCACCCTCTTGACATGACATTCTTCCACTATCACCACAGATTTTTTTTTTCTTCCCTCCTCCTCTTAGTCTCCTCATTACAGGCTTGGAAGCTACCACCTAATGCCTTGATGTTGTGCCTCGATCCTCCTGGCTTGTGGCTTAAGGTAGGAGGGGGAAAAATCAATCTCCCTTCACCCACAGAGCATCGCCAGAGTAGAGCAGAAAAACATAGTACACCAACGTAAATGGAAGAGGCACTCCAGCCTAGCCATAGACAGTTTCCAGGCTACATCTTGTAACTACACAGGAATGGGGAACCACAGCGCCACACACACACACACACACTACACCAGGACTAGCTCAGCACAGTGTAATGGAGACACCGTACACCGAGGCGCTCTATACGACCGACCGTATATTATCATACTGTACCTGGAAGACATCATTTCCCCCCATCCTCCAAGTACCATACTCTCCTGGGGAAGACCACACCACACTTGCATTAGACACGCAGGACACTACATCACCGGACGCTCTGGGGGTTTGCCATCGCCATAATATACCGGATGATGCGAGGACAGCACACAAATCATAACAACGGGGCGCCGTACAACACAGGGGAAGGCATTGTCAGATTCTACATGAAAAACACAACGCCAACAGGAAGCTTCCAATGCCATCGCTACCGACGAGGTATCAGACATCGAAGTCAACATCGTTGCTGGAGGGAGGGAGGAGGAGGAGGAGGAGGAGAACACCACCACATCATCGGGATACAAAGGGAATGATCATCGATGTATACTGAGAGAAACATGACTAGGGTATACGAGGAATAAAAACTACCGTCAGACCGTCGGGACAACACGGTAATGGAGCATCCTGGGTAAAGATATTGCTACGAGAGACGTCAACACACATCACCTTCCCAGAATGAGTGGGAGGCATTACGCGTCAGCCCATGGCATCTTAGCGAGTCTATATATATATATATATATATATATATATATATATATATATATATATATATATATATATATATATCAGCACAGCCTAGAACTACGATGTTTGTGGTTTCTATATTTATGTTACGGGAGAGTTTTACACACACGTTATCCCGTGTCAAACCTGTGTATACGTATCATGTCTTTACTCCTACTGGTGTTCGCAATCACTTACACACAAACACACACCACCCCGAGGGGAGGATGAACACCTAGGGTTGGGTGTGGGCCAACCGCCATGCCAAGGGCTCCAACCCATGCGGGTCCGACCCCAGGCTGCCCCTTACCTGATTCATGGTCAATAGCCCCTAACCACTACACCACGGAGGCCCAGTACGTGTGTGCGTGCTAGCGCGCCTCAACACCTTCAGGTATTACGAAGTCCCCAGCAACAACTGGACATGCCAGCCAAGAGAGAGAGAGAGAGAGAGAGAGAGAGACACCAGTCCACTCGTGGTGCCAATCGAGAAAGACACGCCGCAAAAATCCAATATGTGGAGCGACGGGACGACGTCAAATGTGAAGTTGCGGACCCTTTCTTTCGTCCTCCAGGAGAAACCAAGAGGAGTAAGAGAATCTCTCTCTCTCTCTCTCTCTCTCTCTCTCTCTCTCTCTCTCTCTCTCTCTCTCTCCCGTTGCTCCATTCACTGGAAAGCTGGAACGATCGTAATCCAGCGACGTAAAAAGATCCAAAAGTGGTATATAATCAACGGTGATCAGCGATAAGGAACCTCCGGGACACGCCCGCCCGCCTGGGGCTTTACAATAACATCAAGTCATTCTGTCGTGTTCTCCATCAAGGTAGACTTTGAGGTCCACTGCCTTTTACCTGAAAACTTCTACTCTGTCTTGAGGAGTCTTTTGTTTCCAAAACATTTCCAAGTACGAAAAAAAAAAACAATAATATCCGGTATGTTCAGCGAGTTTTCGTATTAGTTACTCTTGTTCTAATATGACGAGATGATTAAAAGAACAGACTTATCAAAGACGTCACTAGGGACATTGAATGACCCATATTTTGAGTATAAATAAATACAGAGAGAGAGAGAGAGAGAGAGAGAGAGAGAGTATAGACGCTATCTACACTATAGCTTGGATGTCAGGGTTCACGTACCTTAAAGCGAAAATACGAGCCGGAGAGAAAAAAATTACTAATTGTTGATGAATGTGGTACAGACAGAGAGAGAGGAGAGGGTTCGTCTCCCACGCCATCAGGAAATGGACGTGTCTATTTTAACCGTGCGAGGAAAGTCATTGTTACCTAATTCTGTATGTCGTGGCTGACAAGGCAGGCATTCACGTTCTCCCACACCAGCACAGTGGAAGGAAATGATGTGGCAACGTCTCAAGATAAAAAGGTCTCAGCTAAGCCCACTCCTCCTCGTCATAAAGAGCGGCACGTCTCAGCTAAGCCCACTCCTCCTCGTCATAAAGAGCGGCACGTCTCAGCTAAGCCCACTCCTCCTCGTCATAAAGAGCGGCACGTCTCAGCTAAGCCCACTCCTCCTCGTCATAAAGAGCGGCACGTCTCAGCTAAGCCCACTCCTCCTCGTCATCAGAGCGGCACGTCTCAGCTAAATCAAAGTTGTCCTTTCCACTCAAATCTTCCCAGTCCCACCCAATCAAAACTAAATCTTTGCCCACTCGGCCCCCCCTCTAAATCCAGGCCAATCCTCGTGCAACGCACCTAGTGCTCTAGGCTCCAGCCAGCCAATCAACCCTTATCATTTACACTCGATGCGCTAGATTTACTCTAGCGCGGATTGAATCTGTGCCTCCCTGGTGGTGGCAGACGGTATGACTGAAGCCACGTCAGTGGGCCAGTGAATCGGAAGGTCTTTTTTTTTTTTCTAACTTTCCCTTTCGGGATCAGGACGAAAAATAGATTCCTCGACGATTTAGTCATTTCGTAAATGACACTCTATAGACATCAATGGTTGGTGACACCGAGTGTGGCTAAGCCATCGACTGATCATCTGTCCATCCATCTAAACTTTAAATAGAGGGGGGTCACGCACCACACAACAGAGTGGTGGTTCATAGTTTCAATTAAAGTCGCTGGTGTTGGCACGTCTCTCTCTCTCTCTCTCTCTCTCTCTCTCTCTCTCTCTCTCTCTAAACACACACACACACACACACACGCGTGCCACGCTAAGGACACACACAAATGTCCTCCTCCTTCTCCTCACCCTGGCAGCCTTCTTACCCACCTATGCTGCAGCAGCCTCCTTGCTGATCATCTACCTCACCGCGACATACTACCAACGGTGGACAACCATAGGCTACTCCATACATTCGGCTTGGATGGTAATAATGCATGGTTATTTGCATCTTGTTCAATTAATGTGTTTTATTGCTTCTTCTCCTTCCTATGGCTGTCATCTAGTCGTTGTTTCTCTTGCTGTTCTTCATCCAGTTTCTCTTGTTCTTAGAATATTTTGAAATCTACAAAGCCAATCCTAGAAGACAGACGTGCTAAAGGAAATATATTTAATCATCCTTCATAACTTCAACTTCATGTAATATATATATATATATATATATATATATATATATATATATATATATATATATATATATATATATATATATATATAATATATATATATATATATATATATATATATATATATATATATATATATATATATATATATATATATATATATATATATATATATATATATCATAAGAGGCACGACACAAAGCCGGACCAACTTCTTCCTCCCAACTTCCCATGGCACTGTCAGAGTTAGGGTCAACTTGGGACAAGCCGTCTTTAGCAGACACTGGGTTCACATCCTTCGTGGACCCTTCCACCCACACTGACACATACACTTCTCTCGACGTAATATAAGATATATATAGTATATATATGTTTACCAAATGGCGTTCTAGCTTCGTCTCTTCGATGTATATCAACTGACTGTTATATTTCTCTCTTGTCTCTCTCCTGATAATATGATTATTACACGAAAGTGCACTTGGGAACTTATCGTGTTTCATTTTCCCCGTGGACTCATAGGATTATATATATATATATATATATATATATATATATATATATATATATATATATATATATATATATATATATATATACCGCACTTCACCTGTAAGAGCGTACACCATGAGCAAAAAGTCACCTTCGGCGAGGGTACATCATTGTAAGCCTCGCCAGAACTTGTCACTCCACAGTTCACATTTAATCATTCTTTCTGAAGCCTTCGTTTTCCTCCTGTGTCCAGAGGGAGCCAGCGAGGAAAGCCTCCCTAATACGCGTCCATGACTGGGAGTGCGAATACCAGATCTTCCCCAGGCACGAGTCTACGCTTGTTAGTGGCGCAAGAAAAACATCCCTCTGCAGAAATTAGGTGCGAGGGAAAATTGACAAGAAAGCCAATTTTAGCGAGTACGAAAAAGGACCGGAGCACAACCTAACTCGTGCTGCTGAGCGGAGCCAGGCTAAACTAAGGGACGCTCAGTTGAGCGAGGCTTGATTTAAGGAAGCTGAGTACAGCGAGGCTTGGCTAAATTAGCCGAGTGCAGCGGGGATTGGCTAGAGGCTGAGTACAGCAAGGCTTGGCCAGGGTAGGCTGAAAGCAGAGAGGCTTAGTAGGGGAGGCTGAGTACAGCAAGGCTTGGCTAGGCGAGGCTAAGTACGGCGAGGCTTGGCTAGGCGAGGCTGAGTATGGCGAGGCTTGATTAGCGAGACTTGGCTAGGTTAGCAGTGCGTGTCTCGAGGCCTAGCGAAGGGAAGCCGAGTGAAGCGAGGCTTGGTTAGGTAAGCTGTAAAAAGCTGAGTGCTGCGGGGGGGAGAGATGATGTTCTTTGTCCTGATATTGGTAAGTGGTTCCACGTCTCGAAATAAGAATGTATACTCAGTGACGACACCACAAGACAATATCATTAGCTCGATCGGTAACTCACAGGAGCCATCATAAATCCTTGAACTCATCTCCTTCAGTGTTTTCTCTGCACGTTTCCGTAAACCTTATCAGAGTCGCTGCATGCATAAATGAGGACAAGCTTGTGGCGTTTTTGTTTTTTTTCACAAAAAAATATCACGTTTTGTACGCCTTCGTCTCTTCTTTACGAGGCTAGGGGATCCATTATACGTATAATCCAATTTACATTTTTTTTTCCACTGTTTTTGACAGGCGAGACGTGGTGTATCTACAGCACAGACTGATATATAACTCCCATGGTATACAGGTATACAAGTTAAAGGGTTGAATATCAAAGTCATTTTCCACATAATTTGTTTTAAATTAGTAATTAATCGGCTCCCAGTTTCAGAGCTGGTAGTCGTTTCATGGGTACGTACACATATAAGGGAAATTATATATATATATATATATATATATATATATATATCGTAACGCCTCGTTCATGGGTCGTACCGTCTCGCTCAAAAGGATCGTAACGCCTCGCTCATGGGTCGTACCGTCTTGCTCAAAATGATCGTAACGCCTCGCTCATGGGTCGTACCGTCTCGCTCGAAGACTGAAAGAAATCACGACTTGTAACCATTTTTTTCCTCACTGAAAAAAACAGTCTTCCGAGTTTCGCTTCACATGAGAGACATATTTTTCTTGACTTAAATTTCCGCTGATTAAAAGGCCAAGAGCAAGGAAAGCCCTGAATGTTAATTTGTAGAAGTTATTTTTTTCTTAAAGGAAATAATTTCAAAAGAGGTAAAGTCAATGAATGTGAAGAAATAAATATGGTCTTTATATATATATATATATATATATATATATATATATACATATATATTATCCCTGGGGATAGGGGAGAAAGAATACTTCCCACGTATTCCCTGCGTGTCGTAGAAGGCAACTAAAAGGGGAGGGAGCAGGGGGCTGGAAATCCTCCCCTCTTGTTTTTCTTTAATTTTCCAAAAGAAGGAACAGAGATGGAGGCCAGGTGAGGATATTTCCTCAGAGGCCCAGTCCTCTGTTCTTAACGCTACCTTGCTAATGCGGGAAATGGCGAATAGTTTGAAAAAAAAAATATGTATATATATATATATATATATATATATATATATATATATATATATATATATATACACATGTTTTTTTATTTAATTTATTTTGCTTTGTCACTGTCTCCCGCGTTTGCGAGGTAGCGCAAGGAAACAGACGAAAGAAATGGCCCAACCCACCCCCATACACATGTATATACATACACGTCCACACACGCAAATATACATACCTATACATCTCAATGTACTCATATATATAAACACACAGACATATACATATATACACATGTACGTAATTCATACTGTCTGCCTTTATTCCCATGACGTAACACTCGCCATATTTACGATCACGTAGCACAAATATGATCAAATACTATGACTAAAAAATAAAAGAAAACGAAACAGAATTCTGCGGATATATGATGCCTCTAATACGGAAGCGGTTGGTGTTCGGATCCCAATTAGGTTAATCACCTGCACCAACCACCACAGCGTTCGATGTGTGCGCGGCCCCCACAACACACGGGCTACTCAATACCCTTCATCCGCCACACACACGCATCACTCCGGCCGGCAAGTAACTCTTGACGGCGAGAGAGAGACTGACGGAAAAGCCTTAAAGGAGAATCGGTGCGACACAGATGAATAATTCCTCTCTTGAATTTTTGTGGTAGTGACGGCTGGTGTAGAGCGAGTCGCAAAACGTAAACAAGCGTCGGGCAAGCGTACACAAGCGGCGGGCGTACAAAATATGCAGGTAAAACCTGTACAAGGAGACGAAAGATAAGAAGTGTCAAGCGCTTTCGGAAAATCACATCGTTAAGGAACAAATGAACACAGATAAAGGGAACCATGATATAGTAAACCAGCCACCACTGTGCAGGGCCACCGAATGAAATAAGAAACAGGTGAAAGGACTAGGAATTCATTCGCCAGCCCCACCCAGTGGCGGCTGGTATATTATACTCCGGCTCTCTTTATCTGTTGTCAGTTCCAGCGATGTAATCATACGAAAGGGCTTGACAATATATATATATATATATATATATATATATATATATATATATATATATATATATATATACCTTGTTCCCGCAGCAACCACACGAAGGCAGTCCTAGAGCTAAACAATCAATAACAATAATGATAAAATGATAATAATAATAATAATAATAATAATAATAATAATAATAATAAATAGTAATAATAACAACAACCTTTCCTCGCTCATTCTCTCCATATGGTCGAACCATTTCAGCAACCCCCTTCCCCCCACTCCAGCTCTCTCAAACACTTTATTAATTACCACACATATCTCTTAACCTTTCATTACTGATCGAGTAAGTAATGAAAGGGTAAGAGAGAGAGAGA
>NC_092273.1:8308424-8490924 GCF_036320965.1 Panulirus ornatus
GTCTCATCCAGCCCACCTTCCCTTCCTCGCGTATCCAGGGTGTTGACTACATGCCTTTATCTAATGCTGCTGAGAACACAGCCTGATCACAGTGCCGCTGGGCCAATGGGAGGATCTTAAAACTACTCAGATTTACGGCCCATTTACCAGGAACTTGAAAATACACTCTCCAAATGCACCTATTTTTGGCCATACCGTTTTACTTTATATACTCCCGTTGCAACAAGCGGGCGAAACGAAAATGTTTCGTCTCATTTTACTGCCGTCATAAACCAAGCAACGAAGTTATTTATAACGAGAAACTTTTACGCCACCGACTGTTCTTTCATGCCCAAGTATTGCAACAATTTCCACAGGCATTATTCATAGCCGTTCTCCATTTTCATTTAGTAAACAGCACGACCAATCGAGATCCGTATATGGAGGAATGAACAGACTCCCCGTGCCATTCCATGATTCACAATACCATCGTCTTAGTATACATTCCCTCGAGGACCGTGTTCTTAGCACATCACCCCCAAAAACCCCCACACCACTGCTGAATGGTAGAGATGGTACTGGGCGTAGAGAGAGAGAGAGAGAGAGAGAGAGAGAGAGAGAGAGAGAGAGAGGCGAGTCCTGCCACACCAGACGCTTCACTGTCTCACACATTTCCTCCTGCCAACCTCACCACCACAGATCTACGTGTCTCTTGCAACACAGCCACACGCAACAGCCAAATTAATCCACGTAGTTTACACAAATCAACATCACACGATTCTTAAGTCATCACAGGCATGACACTCGGGTCACTGTTTCCTACGAAAGGCATGGCCAAGAGCGATACATCCATACACATTCACACACTACAGGACTGCTCCCTGATACACAATACCGGCACAGAAATGCTCATCACAAATATGACAGATGCTCTACATCATGTATCTTCTCCCTACCAAAAGCATCATCATCATCACCATCACCATATACATCATGATGCCAACCTTATACACCACATCCATTACTCCTCACCACCACAGGGCATCACCATCTACCGACCACAGCCACCACCACTGCGTACAACATATGCTCTCCCTACTACAGACATCTCATCCATCGTAAATGCTCCCTGCCTCCCTACTAGACATCTCATCCATCAAGTAAATGCTCCCTGCCTCCCTACTACAAACATCTCATCCATCAAGTAAATGCTCCCTGCCTCCCTACTACAAACATCTCATCCATCAAGTAAATGCTCCCTGCCTCCGTACAACAGACATCTCACCCATAGTGAAAGCTCCCTGTCACACATACCATGACCTCATACGTCTTCCCCCATCCAGAGACATCACCATCACAGCTCCACCATCACTAACCCCCGAGCTCCTCTTCCTCCTCCTCCTACAGACGAAGCCAGACGTCCCCGAGTCACACCAACAGCAGCAGCGTCACAGCTGGGCCAAGATGTACCACGTCTTGTCCCTATGGCCCATTCAGCCTCACTTGGGCGTGAGGAACCTCCACATTGATCCGTCGAGCTGGGTTGAGGGAACCGGGCCAGCTCGTGGTCGGCCTCCACTGGTGGTGGGTAGGACTAGGAGGAGAAAGAGGAGGCTAGCTGGGCCAGGCCAGTAAGGCACGACCAGATATGTACAGGTTCTCTTGCCAGGCCAGGCCAGAGGAGCTGCCAGATTGTGCAGGAGGCTGCTAGCGTCTCCTTCAGGAGGTTGGTTCACCTATTTTATCCAGGTTCATCCTGTCATGCACGACTCCATCGTCTTCATTCAGTCTCATTAGCACACACACACACACACACACACACACACACACACACGAGTGCCAAATAAAAACGATACATAACACAGGTTCATTTACAGCCATTACTGTGAGAGCTTGGCAAATAAAATAGAATTAAGCCAAAGCATTAAATGCCACATGAAAGCAATCTTCCCCCCACCCCCCCCAAAAAAAAACTAATGAGCTCGGAGAGATTATGTAATGAATTCCAATACCTGGCTTTATTGGGGGAAGATGCTGAGGCAATTAGCGCCAGAGTGGGATGGCGCTACAATAGAGGAATGCGAGGATCTGCTGGAGTGCCACGCACGTAGCACGCCCTCACCGTTCCTGGCGCCCTCCTCGCCGCTGACGACACCCGAGTCCACCAACTGCACCGATAACAGGGCCACCTAACAAGGGCCTGGGATAAACAGCGTACCTAACAAGCGACTCGAGAGGGAGTCTCTATAACAAGGGGACGCTTAATTAACTCCCGGTTTTATCTAGGCGCTGCAAGACACACACACACACACACAGATGTCTGACCGCTGTCTTTCACAACAGCTCTGACACTCGCCATGAACCGAACGCAATGGCCCGACCGTCGTAATCCACACTCAGGGGGGTGAGGGGGTGTCGTCAGTCTTATTTTCAGTCGGATTAGGTGACGACATCACACACACACACACACACACACACACACACACACACACACACACACACATAAAGCACTAGTCCGGCTCAGCATCATTCCTGTCCTCCCTTTCTGTCACCGGCGTCAGGAACATCGTGTCATGTCCATCCCTCACCGTCGTGCACATTATCTCATGTTCGTTCCTCCTTGTTACACTTGCGCCGCCAGGATTCCATCTCCTCCGTCTGTCTGTCTCTCTTTACCAGACAAACATAGGCTTCTCTCTCTCTCTCTCTCTCTCTCTCTCTCTCTCTCTCTCTCTCTCTCTCTCTCTCTCCATTCTTGCGTCTCTATTTCATGGGCATCTGTCTCCCTATTACTTGTCGATATGCTGACTGCAACGACCCGGGAATCTGTTTTCCCACATTTGGGACAGATATCACTCAAGAGTGTGGCTATACACCCACTGGTTATTGTAAATATCTATATTGTCTTACCTCCAGTTGCAATTCTCCTCTTTCAGATAAAATGTTCTGGACCTTTCTTGTAAAGATTCGTGTTATTTCGTATTCTTACGTCCCTTCTTCCATCGTTTTTTTTTTTTTTAAATTTCGTTCTTAAGTGTTTCTTTCTCCGATGTTTATCTTTCCATGAATGTTGTTCGCCAGACAGATCCCTTCTCCCGGGGCATCTTCCTCGTATGTGGTCACGCAGCCTACACGCTCCTCACAGCCATATCTCGAAGCTTTAACCAGAAGCTTACATTCACGGTAGCAACTTGTGGCCTACGGACACGATCCTCCTATCATAAACCAACACTCGCTTTTGTTCTCGAATACAAGAACTACCCACACACTCACACACACACACACATACGCTTAACTATACGTATGGCTTACGAGTGTGCCTAACTCATCATGGTCAAAATGAATATGAATCATCCAAGACGAGCCACGAACGAGAGCTTCCCAACACCTGCATTGTATCTCGCTACACCATAACCACCACCACCCACCACCTTGGTGAGGCATCGCCAGCGTCTTGCGCAGGAGATACAAGTGCTGTGTGCGCATCTTGTCTACACCTGGTGTACCAGGGTTACCATCTGACCATTATCTTCCCATGTCAGTATGGCAACTCGCGAACGTCTTCCACATCAACATGGTAACTCGCTAACATCTTCCACATCAGTAAGGCAAGTCGTTAACATCTTCCACATCAACATGGCAACTCGCTAACATCTTCCACATCAACATGGCAACTCGCTAACATCTTCCACATCAACATGGCAACTCGCTAACATCTTCCACATCAACATGGCAACTCGCTAACATCTTCCACATCAGTACGACAACTTTTTAATAATCAAAACACCTACCAAAGGGTAATCTGGCCTATATTTTGATAATCAAATAGGAAATCCATTAACAAAAATCTTCCACATTAGGGTAAGGCATGTAGACACCCTGCATATCAGGATAAAACATTTGGCCAACGTTTTCCACATTAAGGTAAGGAAACTTGTCAATATCCTTAATAATAAGGCAAGGCATTTGGCCAAAATTATTCATGTTAAGGTAAGGCAACTAGCTAATATCTTCCACATTAAGGCAAGTCATCTAGCCAAGATCTTCACATTAGGGCAAGTCATCTAGTCAAGATCTTCCACATTAGGGTAAGTCAACTAGCCAATATTTTCCACATTAGGGCAAGTCATCTAGCCTATATCTTCCACTTTAAGGTAGGCCATCTACCCAGTATCGTCCACATTAAGGTAGGCCATCTTGCTAATATCAGACCAACAAAGTGATGCATCTTGTCATTATCTTCCCCCTAACATTAAAGGCAGGAGACTCTCTCCCATCTTGCCCTTCATTTGGCTGGGGCAAAGCAGTGCTATCCCTCACCTCTCACGCCCCCCGGCCGAAAGCCTTCGGCATGATGGCTCCCCCCTCACACTATCCTCAGCGATATTGGACTCTCCGGAGCAAATGATTTCGCCCCTATGATCGTGAGGAGATGGCCCCACTCATTACCTCACAATAATGGACAATGAGGCGCCATCCAAACGACCCGCGCCAGTAATCAATTATGCCCTCATGAACTCCGCCACTATGAGACGGCGCGGCGAAGGCGTCTCCTCTAACCCTTGGTCGACTGACGTCCAGGACAAGAGTTAGGACACAGGTGGATCCCACGCTGGGTTATGGTGGACTCCCATGCCCTACTGGGAGATCCATCATCATGGTTTACCTGAATGTTACCAGCTTGCTTGTGTTTCTGTTATTCTCTTCACGATTCTCCTACAATGTATCCATCATGGTTTACCTGAATGTTACCAGCTTGCTTGTGTTTCCGTTATTCGCTTCATAATTCTTCTACAATGTATCTGTTGTCGTTTCAGTTCAAAGTTTTCCGTTTTCTATATTTCCAGTCAGGTCTTCACCGTTGGCTTTTAGACCTAACCACCGTTTATCTAACTTCTAACATTCGTCATCGTGCCTAAAGGCTGTCACAGAGACAATTATAAAGTATCACCTTCAAATCATCTAGCTTGAACTTCAAGTCATGTGGCTTGAACTTCAAGTTATGTGGCTTGAACTTCAAGTTATGTGACTTTAACTTCAAGTCATGTGGCTTTAACTTCAAGTCATGTGGCTTTAACTTCAAGTCATTTGGCTCCAACTTCAAGTCATCTGGCGTTAAGCCATCCGAATTCATCCTCAACTCCATTCACCCTCAACTCACTTCATCCGTCTTCAGCTTAAAAAGTCAACTGCTTTAACCTCAAGTCATCCAGCGCCAACTTTAAGACCCACATTCTCAGTCTCGGCAGAGGCTTCCAGGGGATTCCACCGACACAAAAAATACCGTGGTGTGAAAATTCCCCCCCTTGTGAAACAACAGTGAACCTAATGAGACAAGAATGATATCCGATGACGCAGGGGAAAAAAAAAAAAAACGAAAACCAAACCCCCAACCATAAACTGCGCACAGTCCTCAATGCGAGAGAGAGAGCCATGCCAGAGAGAGAACCCATGGGATCAATGTCAAAACCTTAAAGAACCAAAGAACCACTTGGGGGGAGCGGGTATCAGACGCAGCGAGGAACTGGGCAAAACACGAGCCCAAAATCCAATTGCTCCGAAGCATGATTCGGTTTCGGAGAGGGGGAAAGAGCCGGGACTGGAAAGGTCAATGCCAGGGCCCCATGTGCATTTTGGGAATAATACGTTCCAAGGCCAAGAGCATATTACGTGCATCAGTTTACGAGAAAAAAAAAATATAGACACTAAGCCCGGAAACAACACCTGGAATTACGAGGATGGGATCAGGCCCAGGGGCTCATTCGCTGTTCACTGTAAGCCATTTGATGAGATTGGGACGAGGACCATAAATGGCCATATTGTGGAGTGGAAACCATTACTTTGGCATCGATCAAGCGGAAAAGAAAACAACATTCTGTGATACAAGGAAAACGAAGAATAACAAACAAATACCATAGAAAATGGAAAAAAAATTATATATATATATATATATATATATATATATATATATATATATATATATATATAAGGCTCAACTGTACGGAACGTCCGTATTGTTACAAAAATCTCCAAATGAAATCTATATTATAACAAAACAATGAAAAGTAGGTCTACACAGACTGACCAGAGATGGAAGACCCTCTACTGGACCATCAGGGGAGGAGAGAAACAACACAGCCCAGAAATCCGATTACCACAACCATAAATTTGTCGAGAGGGATGCTACGGGCACACACACGGAGGGAGGAGGGAAGGTCGGGGGTCTCCGAGCGGACAACACCCTCGTAAATCTCAGTTACGTCCGAATCTACGCTCGGCAACACCGGCGGTAATGCCTCTGACGATATATCTCACTTTGCTAGATGTCTTCATTAAAGAAAATCATCACAACATCACGACGAAACTCTTAACTATATATATATATATATATATATATATATATATATATATATATATATATATATATATATATATATATATATATATATTCTTTTTCTTTCTTTTAAACGATTTGCCATTTCCCGCGTTAGCGAGGTAGCGTTAAGAACAGAGGACTGGGCCTTTTTTGGAATATCCTCACCTGGCCCTCTTCTCTGTTCCTTCTTTTGGAAAATAAAAAAAAAAAAATAATGAGAGGGGAGGATTTCCAGCCCCCCGCTCCCTCCCCTTTTAGTCGCCTTATACTTTGTCGCTGTCTCCCGCGTTAGCGAGGTACCGCAAGGAAACACGAAAGAATGGCCCAACCTACCCACATACACATGTATATACATATACGTCCACACACGCACATATACATACCTATACATCTCAATGTATATATATATATATATATATATATATTTTTTTTTTTTTTTTTTTTTTTTTTTTTTTTTTTTTTTATACTTTGTCGCTGTCTCCCGCGTTTGCGAGGTAGCGCAAGGAAACAGACGAAAGAAATGGCCCAACCCCCCCCCCATACACATGTACATACACACGTCCACACACGCAAATATACATACCTACACAGCTTTCCATGGTTTACCCCAGACGCTTCACATGCCTTGCTTCAATCCACTGACAGCACGTCAACCCCTGTATACCACATGACTCCAATTCACTCTATTTCTTGCCCTCCTTTCACCCTCCTGCATGTTCAGGCCCCGATCACACAAAATCTTTTTCACTCCATCTTTCCACCTCCAATTTGGTCTCCCTCTTCTCCTCGTTCCCTCCACCTCCGACACATATATCCTCTTGGTCAATCTCTCCTCACTCATTCTCTCCATGTGCCCAAACCATTTCAAAACACCCTCTTCTGCTCTCTCAACCACGCTCTTTTTATTTCCACACATCTCTCTTACCCTTACGTTACTTACTCGATCAAACCACCTCACACCACACATTGTCCTCAAACATCTCATTTCCAGCACATCCATCCTCCTGCGCACATCTCTATCCATAGCCCACGCCTCGCAACCATACAACATTGTTGGAACCACTATTCCCTCAAACATACCCATTTTTGCTTTCCGAGATAGTGTTCTCGACTTCCACACATTTTTCAAGGCTCCCAAAATTTTCGCCCCCTCCCCCACCCTATGATCCACTTCCGCTTCCATGGTTCCATCCGCTGACAGATCCACTCCCAGATATCTAAAACACTTCACTTCCTCCAGTTTTTCTCCATTCAAACTCACCTCCCAATTGACTTGACCCTCACCCCTACTGTACCTAATAACCTTGCTCTTATTCACATTTACTCTCAACTTTCTTCTTCCACACACTTTACCAAACTCAGTCACCAGCTTCTGCAGTTTCTCACATGAATCAGCCACCAGCGCTGTATCATCAGCGAACAACAACTGACTCACTTCCCAAGCTCTCTCATCCCCAACAGACTTCATACTTGCCCCTCTTTCCAGGACTCTTGCATTTACCTCCCTTACAACCCCATCCATAAACAAATTAAACAACCATGGAGACATCACACACCCCTGCCGCAAACCTACATTCACTGAGAACCAATCACTTTCCTCTCTTCCTACACGTACACATGCCTTACATCCTCGATAAAAACTTTTCACTGCTTCTAACAACTTGCCTCCCACACCATATATTCTTAATACCTTCCACAGAGCATCTCTATCAACTCTATCATATGCCTTCTCCAGATCCATAAATGCTACATACAAATCCATTTGCTTTTCTAAGTATTTCTCACATACATTCTTCAAAGCAAACACCTGATCCACACATCCTCTACCACTTCTGAAACCGCACTGCTCTTCCCCAATCTGATGCTCTGTACATGCCTTCACCCTCTCAATCAATACCCTCCCATATAATTTACCAGGAATACTCAACAAACTTATACCTCTGTAATTTGAGCACTCACTCTTATCCCCTTTGCCTTTGTACAATGGCACTATGCACGCATTCCGCCAATCCTCAGGCACCTCACCATGAGTCATACATACATTAAATAACCTTACCAACCAGTCAACAATACAGTCACCCCCTTTCTTAATAAATTCCACTGCAATACCATCCAAACCTGCTGCCTTGCCGGCTTTCATCTTCCGCAAAGCTTTTACTACCTCTTCTCTGTTTACCAAATCATTTTCCCTAACCCTCTCACTTTGCACACCACCTCGACCAAAACACCCTATATCTGCCACTCTGTCATCAGACACATTCAACAAACCTTCAAAATACTCATTCCATCTCCTTCTCACATCACCGCTACTTGTTATCACCTCCCCATTTACGCCCTTCACTGAAGTTCCCATTTGCTCCCTTGTCTTACGCACCCTATTTACCTCCTTCCAGAACATCTTTTTATTTTCCCTAAAATTTACTGATAGTCTCTCACCCCAACTCTCATTTGCCCTTTTTTTCACCTCTTGCACCTTTCTCTTGACCTCCTGTCTCTTTCTTTTATACTTCTCCCACTCAATTGCATTTTTTCCCTGCAAAAATCGTCCAAATGCCTCTCTCTTCTCTTTCACTAATGCTCTTACTTCTTCATCCCACCACTCACTACCCTTTCTAAACAGCCCACCTCCCACTCTTCTCATGCCACAAGCATCTTTTGCGCAATCCATCACTGATTCCCTAAATACATCCCATTCCTCCCCCACTCCCCTTACTTCCATTGTTCTCACCTTTTTCCATTCTGTACACAGTCTCTCCTGGTACTTCCCCACACAGGTCTCCTTCCCAAGCTCACTTACTCTCACCACCTTCTTCACCCCAACATTCACTCCTCTTTTCTGAAAACCCATACTAATCTTCACCTTAGCCTCCACAAGATAATGATCAGACATCCCTCCAGTTGCACCTCTCAGCACATTAACATCCAAAAGTCTCTCTTTCGCACGCCTGTCAATTAACACGTAATCCAATAACGCTCTCTGGCCATCTCTCCTACTTACATAAGTATACTTATGTATATCTCGCTTTTTAAACCAGGTATTCCCAATCATCAGTCCTTTTTCAGCACATAAATCTACAAGCTCTTCACCATTTCCATTTACAACACTGAACACCCCATGCATACCAATTATTCCCTCAACTGCCACATTACTCACCTTTGCATTCAAATCACCCATCACTATAACCCGGTCTCGTGCATCAAAACCGCTAACACACTCATTTAGCTGCTCCCAAAACACTTGCCTCTCATGATCTTTCTTCTCATGCCTCATATATATATATATATATATATATATATATATATATATATATATATATATATATATAAAACCATTATACTTGATCACAGTTTCCCGCGTCAGCTATATATATATATATATATATATATATATATATATATATATATATATATATATATATATTATATATATATACCTGCTTTTCACGACTGGTATGAACAAAAATAAATTCTTTGACCTCTAATAATGTCAAACCGCATGATATATAAGCAACGGTCTTTTTTTTTTCAAAAAGAAAAGATATCAGAGCCACAGCCGATACATAAAATCCTGAATATGATTTATCATTGACCTTCAATATACCGTCGGCGTCTGCTATGGTCAGAATATTCATATATATCCTTATAGGAGAGCGGTACACTCCCTAATCATCCCTCATTCTTGTCTGAATGAGGAAGACATACTTTCTTGCGATAACATTAACTTATAACCACATTATGTCAGTCTCGTTAGTTTTAACGTATATTAAATACCGTTATTTTCTCACAACTTCAATGAAGACGTGGGTTTACCTCTGGCTTATGCATCATAGCACATTCCAGAAGATGGATTTCATTGGTCGTGTTAAGGGAAGACTTCCTATATAATCCTACATCAGTAGTGTATTAACCCCAGTCGTGTGGTCGTCATTAACTATGTTCTCCAGGCGTGTGGGTGTCAGTAACTATGTTGTCCAGCCTTGTGGTCGTCAGTGACTACGATCTCCGGTCGTTTGTTAATAACTATAACTGTCCAGCTGCGTGGTCGTCAGTCATAATGTACTCTGGTCAAGCGGTCGTCATTAAGTATGTTCTCCAGTCGTGTAGTCGTCAGCCACTACAGTTGCAGGGTGTTCAGATGGGGTACCACAAGGAAACAGCGCCAGACAAGAACCTGTCGAATCTTTTAAACAACACCCACAACACCCAACACGGCCGCAACCCAGCTCTTCAAGCCGAGCAAGAAGACCCGACCAACCGACCCGGGTAAGGAAGAACCATAAGGCCAGTACGATGTAACCCGCTGGAGGAACCTACAATCCCGGGGCCTATCATCATAGAGATACAACTATAACCAAGCTGGGATCTATGGTGGGAGCCACAATCGTGGTGAAAGGAAACCACAAGCAAGGTGAGTGGGGTAAGCCACAACCATGGTGAGAGGGAACCACAAGCACGGTGAGTGGGGGGTGAGCCACAACCATGGTGAGAGGGAACCACAAGCACGGTGAGTGGGGGGGGAGCCATAATCGTGGAGAGGGATTCACAAGCACGGTGAGTGGGGTGATCCACAACCATGGTGAGAGGGAACCACAAGCAAGGTGAGTGGGGTGAGCCACAACCATGGTGAGAGGGATCCACAAGCACGGTGAGTGGGGTGGTGAACCACAAGCACGGTGAGTGGGGTGATGAGCCACAACCATGGTGAGAGGGAACCACAAGCACGGTGAGTGGGGTGGTGAGCCACAACCATGGTGAGAGGGAACCACAAGCACGGTGAGTGGGGTGATGAGCCACAACCATGGTGAGAGGGAACCACAAGCACGGTGAGTGGGGGGGAGCCATAATCGTGGAGAGGGATTCACAAGCACGGTGAGTGGGGTGATCCACAACCATGGTGATGAGCCACAACCATGGTGAGAGGGATCCACAAGCACGGTGAGTGGGGTGATGAGCCACAACCATGGTGAGAGGGAACCACAAGCACGGTGAGTGGGGTGGTGAGCCACAACCATGGTGAGAGGGATCCACAAGCACGGTGAGTGGGGTGGTGAGCCACAACCATGGTGAGAGGGAACCACAAGCACGGTGAGTGGGGTGGTGAGCCACAACCATGGTGAGAGGGATCCACAAGCACGGTGAGTGGGGTGGTGAGCCACAACCATGGTGAGAGGGATCCACAAGCACGGTGAGTGGGGTGGTGAGCCACAAGCACGGTGAGTGGGGTGGTGAGCCACAGGGCGGGTGGGTCTGAGGGTGGGCAGTAGCCTACATCATCAGCTTTACCACGACAGTTCCTGGGTTGTTTTGCCTCCATGTCGACAACATCAGTGCTCTAATAAAATCAACATCAGCGGTGCTGGAGCTGCCTGGGGAAGGAAGGAGGAGGAGGAGGAGGAGGGAGGGGCAAGAGAGAGGGGACCATGGCGGTGAGAACAGTAAGTCAAGAAGAAACTGTGAGAGCAGGGAGAGGAACAATAATAGAAGAGACGCACAAACAGGAGCAGTTAAGACATAAGTCTCTCTCTATGTCTCTGTCTCTCCTATGTCAAGCAGAAAAGGGGGAATAACAAGGCTCTACTACAAACCTGGGAAGCATACTATGTGGCGACGGGAATGAATAAGGGCAGACAGTATGAATTATGTCCACGTGTATATATGTATATGTCCGTGTGTGTATATATATACGTTGAGATGTATAGGTATGTATATGTGCTGTGTTTGGACGTGTATGCATATACATGTGTATGTGGGTGGGTTGGGCCATTCTTTCGTCTGTTTCCTTGCGCTACCTCGCTAACGCGGGAGACAGCGACAAAGTATAACATATACATATATACTTGGGTATATTGGGAAAAGCTTGTGGCTGGCTAAAGATTGTAAATACACGGGTAGCTCCGAGGGCATCCATGAAACAAGAATAGACTGAAGAACACCATCTTCCCGTGCACTGTATTCCAATTCCGCTTCCAGTTACACGAGGCGGAACCAGAGTCCTCACAGACTCGCAGTAAACTCAAAAAATCCCTGAGCTTCCCACGCCATCATAAATGATATCTGATGAGGGGAATCAGAGAGAGTCCTTCCCTCTCGCCTACGTATCCTTCACTGACAGTCTAAGGTCGTTAACTGATCAAGCCACCTAGTTTTACTTGCATGGTGAATCTACAAACATTATCCACCCCCCCTTAAACTCAATTCAAATGCCTCATTACCTTCCCTCATCAGGGCCAAAACTTAACTCAGCTTCCCCGTGATGTCCTACCTCGGCTTGACTGACTCTCAACTCGATCATTAGGGTAACGAGAGCCTTGATACCCTCAAAAGAAACACTGTTAGATAGTTAGCAGCAGCGAGGCTCATACACTGCAGCAGTAGCAGCAGCGAGAGAGGTACTGGGAAGGTGCCTCACGAAGGGCTTCGGCCAGACTTACAGTTAAGGTCGAGGAAGGGAAGAGAGACACGTCTGTGGACATCCCCCTAGATGAATATTGATTAATCATTGCTGGAGGGAACACCTTCCTCCCCTTCCCCGTGTCCCCTACCCGCAGGTGCACCAGCCCCAGGTGTGTCTCCTACCCGCAGGTGCACCAGCTCCAGGTGTGTCTCCTACCCGCAGGTGCACCAGCTCCAGGTGTGTCTCCTACCCGCAGGTGCACCAGCCCCAGGTGTGTTTCCTACCAACAGGTGCACTAGCCCAGGTGTCTCCTATCCCCGAGTGCACCAAAACCTACGTCTCTTCCTTTAAACGCGTCATAATTTGCGTCCATTAAAAAGAACGGCGTATCAACCTTCGTTTTCCAAGACTGCAGTTTACCAGGAGGCACACACACACACAAACACCACCACCACGGCCTCTCGTGCATGAGTAAACCCAGCCTAGTTTCAGGGTGAGTAAGGACACTCAGCTATTTCCAGCGTGGGTGAATGAGGGATTTAAAATTGTGCGTGGATTATCTGCTCAAATGGAAAGCCACAACAATACTGTACATTCAGATTATATTCAGGCCAGACGTGAGTATGCAAGCACGCACAAGTATACACGTGCGATTCTCTCTCTCTCTCTCTCTCTCTCTCTCTCTCTCTCTCTCTCTCTCTCTCTCTCTCTCTCTCTCTCACACACACACACACACACACACACACACACACACACACACACACACACACACACACACACACACACAAACACACACCTGAGCACAAACACAAATAAATATATGTGTATGCTCATACAGCTATGGAATCATATATACACAGGCAATATATATATATATATATATATATATATATATATATATATATATATATATATATATATATATATATGGAAAGGATCACAATTTTGCGCGTGATCAAGATATTCCTATGAGTCCACGGGGAAAATAAAACACGAAAACTTCCCAAGTGCGCTTTCGTGTAATAATCACATCATCAGGGGAGACACAAGAGAGAAATATTAGTCAGTTGATATACATCGAAGAGACGAAGCTAGGACGCCATTTGGTAAACATGCGATATATATATCACTTAAAAATCTAGTCTTAATCCAATGTCAATTTCCTTCTCAGGAGAAAAGGCAAAAGGCCTCTGTCCTTTCTGGTTTTGTCTTTTATGACCGCGATAATTCCATTTGGGAAGATGGGATTACGTAAACTATTAGTAAAGACCCATTTTGTTAGATTAGGGAAACGTTAATTCAGTTTGAGTTCACATTCGTAAAGCTAAGTATTATCTCGTATATCTTTATACATATTCGCCATTTCCCGCATTTGCGAGGTAGCATAAAGAACAGAGGACCGAGCCTTAGAGGGAAAATCATCACTTATATATATATATATATATATATATATATATATATATATATATATATATATATATATATATATATATATATTTTTTTTTTCTTTTTTTTTATACTTTGTCGCTGTCTCCCGCGTTTGCGAGGTAGCGCAAGGAAACAGACGAAAGAAATGGCCCAACCCCCCCCCATACACATGTACATACACACGTCCACACACGCAAATATACATACCTACACAGCTTTCCATGGTTTACCCCAGACGCTTCACATGCCTTGCTTCAATCCACTGACAGCACGTCAACCCCTGTATACCACATGACTCCAATTCACTCTATTTCTTGCCCTCCTTTCACCCTCCTGCATGTTCAGGCCCCGATCACACAAAATCTTTTTCACTCCATCTTTCCACCTCCAATTTGGTCTCCCTCTTCTCCTCGTTCCCTCCACCTCCGACATATATATATATATATATATATATATATATATATATATATATATATATATATATATATATATATATATATATATATATATATCTTTCATAATATTCGCCATTTCCCGCGTTAGCGAGGTAGCGTTAAGAACAGAGGACTTGGCCTTTGAGGGAATCTCCTCATCTGGCCCCCTTCTCTGTTCCTTCTTTTGGAAAATTAAAAAAAAAAAAAAGAGAGAAGGGAGGATTTCCAGCCACCCGCTCCCTTCCCCTTTAGTCGCCTTCTACGACACGCAGGGAATACGTGGGAAGTATTCTTTCTCCTCTATCCCCAGGGATATATATATATATATATATATATATATATATATATATATATATATATATATATATATATATATTCGAATGCGAAATTATAAGGCAAGAGAAAGGTGTGGTTGAAGGAAGAGTTTGTATGAGAGTTGAAGAGGGTCAGCCGAAATGGTTTGGACATAAGGAGAGAGGGAGTGAGAAGAGGGTGACTAAGAGGGCATACATGGTGGAAGTGGAATGGACTAGGAAAAGAAAGGAAACCGAGATGAAGCTGGAAGGATGAAGTAAAAGTCCTTGCAGGAGGGTGTGAGGCGTGCATGGGAAAGAGAGAACAGGAACTATATAGTATACGGGGGGCAACGTACTGTCAATGGACTGAACCAGGGCATACGAAGCGGGAGCGGACTGGGGAAACCACGGAAAGGTCCGTGTGAACTGGGGCTATAGTGGGCATCTGCTTCATGCTAAAAATCTGCCTCACATCGAGTCCAATGAGCTACAAAGCAGTGGCAATGTTCCCATCAGTAGTGTGTTCATTCCTCTCGCGTGCCAGACTACAAAAACACTCAGAGAATGAAAACTGTTCACGATTTTATTTCGGGAACCTTCAAGCAATTATTTCATCAACTGAAGTTTTCACCGTACCCTTTCAGGGTCCGTATCTTTGCCACAGATATTTAGGAAACGAAAGTAATTACTTCTGGAACATAAAAGGCAAATCAATCTTGCCTCCATCCCAGGTGAGGTATTGACTCCGGGGTAACAAAGACCACACTGTCAACGCCGTCACTCCCTCTGACACCCTCCGCCCACAACGAGGTACGACACTTTGAGCAAGACGGTACGACGCTTTGAGCAAGACGGTACGACGCTTTGGGTAGGACGATACGACACTGAGCAAGATGGTACGACGCTTTGAGTAGGACGGGTACGACGCTTTGAGTAGGACGATACAACACTGAGCAAGATGGTACGACGCTTTGAGTAGGACGGTACGACACTGAGCAAGACAGTACGACGCTTTGAGTAGGACGATGCGACACTGAGCAAGATGGTACGACGCTTTGAGTAGGACGGTACGACACTGAGCAAGACGGTACGAAGCTTCGTGGAAGATGGTACGACACCTTGAGTGAGACAGTTCGACCCTTTGAGCAAGACGGTACGACACTTTGAGTAAGACGGAGCGACCCTTTGAGCACGACTGTACGACCACTGAGCACCACAGTACGATCCTTTGAACAAGACGGTGCGACCCCTGAGCACGACGGTACGACTCCTTGAGCACGTCAGTAAGACCTTTTAATCACGAGCGTACGACCCTTCAGCACGACTGTAGAACCTTTTAAACACAACGGTACGACCCGACCCACTCCACCCTCCCCCTCCGCGAACGACCCTTGGGTATCATAGCCAAGCAACCACACCCCAGGGTCGTACCGACGTATGCGAGTCATACTACCCTACTCAAAGAACTAATTCATTAAAAAAAGAAAAAATATAATTCCTCGTCTTCCTTATGGAAGTGATATTCCAGTTACTTACTCTAAACAGAATGTGAAATACTTATCGGCCTAAGTGTTATGGGAAACATCTAATCTAACGAATTCCTGGCGAACGGCAGACATACATTTTCCGAAGTGGGATAAATAATGATACACGGGGACGCCATCTTATTGTGTGGTTCATACTTCCAACTTGCAGAACGAAATGGAAAATTAGAAATACCATCTAGCCACTACTATGAATAACACCACGACGCCTTCCTGGACAGTATTATGAGCTGGAGGGGAGACGAGGAGGTTCCCCTCAAACAATAAGATCCCGCGGAGATTTACCTTCCCATTTTCCCTTAATAGAGAGTAACGGCAGAGATCCATTCGACCCCAGACGGTCAAACCGCCACTAACACTACACAAAGGATGGTCTTCCTGCGCGCACGAAAACCCCCTTTGCTTGCTTGCTTGCTTGCTCAGTCAGTGATCCGCAAGACGACGCCTAAGCAAAAGGGGGACGCAAGACAGCATACGATACACAATTTTCCACGACACACACACACATACACACAACGAAAAAAAAAAAAAAAATTCCTTTTAATAAGAAACGAATGCCAGGGGGAGGAGAGGCCGCAATATTGCTTTAGAGGAAAACTGCAATGAAATTACTTCGTGCCATCATCGTGGGAAGCGGCCTCAGACGATGGTATGGCCACCATTAAGCATTCACATAAGGGGAAGCCTCATTCTCAATTACATACTAACATGATTCTTTTTTTCCCCCCCTGCCAGTCTCTTATGGTTTCCTACATCACCACGACGAGGCACTTTTGATGAAAAAGAAAAGATAATAATTTATCTAATATACGAAAACCATTAACATTTCTTTATGGAAAAAAAAAAGGAATATAGTTTATCTAATATACGAAAACCATTAAAATTCTAAGTTGTGGATAAAGAAATTCCTAACGACTTTAGTCTTTACTCAGATCACAAAATATATACATTTCCTTTTAGACTGCCTCACTGTCGTGACATTCTTTTCTCACATCCACTTTACATATTCATAAATATAAAACATTTAAATCCTGCAATATTTTCAAACCTTTTGCGTAGCCTGGTACGTACGGATGGCTTCCTCCCCCACCGACTGCAACAGAGCTGCTACCTAGACTGAGCCACGGAACTCGTCTCGTAACTTACTTTCCTTCTCTCCTTCTGATCAAACCTGCTCCCAACAAACCATTCCCTTGCAATCATTACGGATAATCTTTCGTGACTTTTCTACCCAGGTGCCCCTCTCCTCAAACCATTCCCTCATCACGCTACTCAACCTCACAAAATAGTATTGTGTATCACCAATAATATGAATCACTTATAAAAAAAGGAAAAAAAAAAACGAATTACAAAGATGTTACTTAACGTCTGACCTAAGGATCGCCAACAATAAAGAAAAAGCCTGAGGTTCGATCCTGGCTGTTGGAGGTTTGTATGATATATATATATATATATATATATATATATATATATATATATATATATATATCCCTGGGGATAGGGGATTAAGAATACTTCCCACGTATTCCCTGCGTGTCGTAGTAGGCGACTAAAAGGGGAGGGAGTGGGGGGCTGGAAATCCTCCCCTCTCGTTTTTTTTTTTTTTTTTTAATTTTCCAAAAGAAGGAACAGAGAATTGGGCCAGGTGAGGGTATTCCCTCAAAGGCCCAGTCCTCTGTTCTTAATGCTACCTCGCTAACGCGGGAAATGGCGAATAGTTTAAAAGAAAAAAAGAAAAAAAAAAAAAAAAAAAAAAATATATATATATATATATATATATATATATATATATATATATATATATATATATATATATATATATGATTGCATATCTGAAGGCGCACGTACAACATGATAGACAGTCTGTCCTAATGGCGTTACAGTTAAATATAAAGGAGGAAAGGCATCTGGGTCGTGTGACGTGGGGCCGTTAGCGTGTGTAGTTGCTGGGGGAAGAATGGCCACGCAGTCTCACTTAAACAATCAACTCGTGGAAACACGTAGAGAAAAAAAAAATACAAACGTTCAAAGCAGTGTAGAATGTACGACGGTTGAACACCCACCTCTGTAGCCAAGAATTCGGTATAGCGATAAGACGTGAGAACAGACACCAAGCAAATATCGGTTCACAACGAAATGCAAAAATATACTGGATAATACTACAATCTCATATCAAAATTTCTTTTCACCCGTTTAAGACATATGAGGAAAAAGCATATACGATGATATATATATATATATATATATATATATATATATATATATATATATATATATATATATATACGGTTGATTTTACCCTATAACATCATAAGGTATTTCCTTACGAGTATCTTGTGTGTGTTCCGTGACTGATTTCTTACCCCAGTATGAGGAGAGACAGAGCAACGCATGGACAAACCTCTGCTTCACCATTCTATTTCCCAGTCAAATCCTTCCTTACCCGAGCAGGCAGCACTGGTATTGCAAAGTATACGTCGGAAAATTGTTCAAGTTGGTCTGGGTATCGTGTGCGGGAAGCAGACGCAGTTTGCACTGGGAAATAAGAATGCGTCAAAAATGGCAGCTGCCTGAGCAAGTATAAACAAGGGAGGGAGGCCACAAGAACGCTGATGCAAAATGAATATAAATGGTTGAAGCAAGGAAGATGAGAGAGATGTTGGTTTCATTCATGAATTTAAACAAATCTGAATCATATGTGAATGGGAAACGTGCGTCATGTAGTTTTAAATGCTCGCGTACACCCACACACATATATCTGTCTATATATATATATATATATATATATATATATATATATATATATATATATATATATATATTCGCCATCTTCCGTGTTAGTGAGGTAGCACCAAGAAATGAAATTAAGCCAAAGAGGAAAAATCCTCAACTGGTCCCCCTTCTCTGTTCCTTCTTTTGGAAAAGTAAAAACTGGAGGGAAGGATTTCCAGCCCACCGCTCCCTCCCCTTTTAGTCGCCTTTTACGACACGCAGGGAATACGTGGGAAGTATTCTTTCTCCATTATCCCCAGGAATATATATATATATATATATATATATATATATATATATATATATATATATATAGAGAGAGAGAGAGAGAGAGAGAGAGAGAGAGAGAGAGAGATTTTGTTAAATCAAAATCAGGAGATACTAACAGAAAATAATATACAAAATATGGAAAATTGAGAATAAGAAAGAGTTAGAGCGAAATTCAATTTCCTCTGCAGAAAATGGAACGACACAGTAGGCAAGGTGGACGACTCTGAGCGCCTCAGTAACCCCGCCGTCAGTCCGATTTCCCTACTTAACTCCAAAACGAAAATATATTCAAACTGCATCACATGACCCTTGCATTCACGTACTCATGGTGTACGTGTACTCGAGTGTCATATCATGCATTATGAATATTTCATGAACTACAGATAGTGCAATCAATTTGTGAAATTCAGTCATTTTCAGACACCCTTCAATATGCACGGCATCAATGATTGGCTTTATATGGACGCATTACAGTACAGCTGCGCGTGATGGCCTCCTGCCTTGCTTTCCTGCGCATTAGCAATTCCAGAATTGTCGTGCATTTCTTCCAACAACATATTTACAGTAAAGATAATATACCCAGACAGCCTTTATCTAACTATTCTAAGTAATTCTGAGCTAGTTAATCCTTGTACATAAACAATACAAAGTACACGACATCGCTATGTATAACAAACGCGAGTATCATTAGCGAATTATTTTCCCTCTGAGCACGGCGGTACGACCCATGATCACGACATGACGTACCCAAGGGGCTCGTACCGTCCCTCTTAATGATCGTACCCGCCGTGCTCAAAACACAAGTGGCGCCGAGCCAACAATGAATGACCCGTACTTCCTTCCCATCAAGTTCTGAGTCATTAGCATCCCCTTAATTACCCGGGCCATTTTGGTTCCCCCTTTGTGTCTTATCCATCAGCATGAACTATATATATATATATATATATATATATATATATATATATATATATATATATATATATATATATAACCACGTTGCCATATCAACTATGGTGCGCACGGAGCCCAGGAGACATGCTAGCATATACCGTTCGACAAGGCTGGGTGGGTGGGTCATCACCATCATCATCGTGTCACGTCATAGAGAAAAAAACACTGTTGATCATATTGTTGTCCATCACTACAATGCCATTAAGTTCTCCACCATGCTGTCCTATTGTTGATATGTCGTCATTTCGCCGCATTAGCCCCACTATGAGGGATATCTATGGAGGAAAATAAGAATATGACTAAGATCTATGAGCCAACAGTGATGTGTGTGTGTGTATGTTTTTCAGTAGAGCGCGCGCGCGTGTATGGCCAGGATGAATTCAAACCCCCTCTGGCCCATACGGTTGGGATCATAAATTTTGCTCAACCGTGAAATTTTAACATGTTTACTCTGGTGAAATTCCGAGAACTGGGGCCGACTTTGAAATGATTTGGTTATGAAAAAAAAATACATTTTATCGTCGCATAAATACAGAATTAATTTGATCGAGGCTATGAACAAGAAATATTTATTCTCTACGTCACTTTAAAAAACAAAGAAATAAATATTCTCGAAATCTGAAAACATATCACAAAAATACCAGTCCTACTTCCCGATTCGAAGCTTTCACAAACCATTTAGGTAAACAAATTCTTTCATCTCAAGACGATCTTAAAACACACACGAGTCAAGTTCCCGAGTCTATAACAAACACCAGGCTGCCAGACATCGGCGGATCTGAGGGTCACCTTGGGAGTCCAACAGCATTTACGAATTGCAGCTAACGGCTGGCTGGGAGCTGTACCCTCCAACGATGCCCTCGGGAACTACAGGGTAAGTGTTCCCTGGCTGTAGGTTGGGAGATGTAACTTCTGTAACGTATATGGGTCTTACGTCACAACCATAGTTCCTTGAACCCTCTAACCGTTGTCAGTGCGAAAGTATAAGTAACGGAATTTATTCACATAAGCATTCTACCACACAGACTCACACACACACATATATACACACTGCTGTAATTGTAAAGCTGTAAAGAAAAGGAGGATCGTAACGAGTGTGTTTGGTAGGGGATCGGGTGGTTTTCCGTTCCCGTGAAAACTGAACCAATGAAATTATCTAGGTGCATAATACTACATTCTGGTGACGTCTCAAGGTTATATATATATATATATATATATATATATATATATATATATATATATATATATATATATATATATATATATTATTTTTAACTTGCTAAAATACGCTTTAACACCAACCAAAGAATGAATAATCTATTGACTTGATATATATATATATATACATATATATATATATATATATATATATATATATATATATATATATATATATATATATACATATAATCTTTTGCATCATACATATCTCGCCAAACTCTAGTCCAGCTCTGGCCACCTCAGCTCACGAGACGAAAATGAATATTCTCTATTCCTTCCATGCCATCCAAGTCTTTACCATTCGATGCTCCCTGAGAAAGTACAAAAGTTTTTAAAGCAAACGTAAGAGGATTTTTCCCTTCCCTTGTTCTGTTCGCATTCTGTCGGCAAGGATCCAGAGAGGAGTGCCGCAGGGGGTCCGGCTCTTGCAAGAGATTAAAAACAAAACGGGTTTTTCTTTATAATATTTCGAGAAGATTTGTGCAATGCCTTTACCCATGAAACACACTAGGCTTCAGCATGCACGCATTCTGAACTAGACTCCAGCCTGCACGCATATGCTAGGCTTCAGCCTGCACGTATATTGAATAGGCTTCAGCCTGCACGCATATTGAATAGGCTTCAGCCTGAACGCACTCTTATCAAAGTTATCGACAATATTTGCCTCTGATACTCTTTCGTGTCAGAATATTTGTTTGCATTTGATACTCTATCGTTTCACAATAAAATTGTACAGAGACTGAACTTGAGTTACCAGTGACTAATAGATATCTGACGAAAACAACCCATACTAATTTTTAACTATCAGAACGAAAACTGAATTTCGAAGTCGTTCGAGAGACGTTCAGCAAACATCAAATCAAATCAAAGTTCGTTAAATGCATTTATCTATTGGGGAGGGGGTAACTGGGCATTCATCTTCACATATTCATTCCAATAATAATGTACCTGACTCTGGATATTAAAGGCGTACCTACCGTCACCTATGGTACGTTGGGATGATTGAAATGTGCGAAGGGGGGAGCGAATAGAAAACGTGAGTAAATGGAACTACTCGGCATCTTTTACGAATATGAATTCCGATACGACAGGTGTGTGTGGAGAGATAAAGGAGTATTGGAGCGTTTGACTGGAATGAAGAGCCTTGATTGGTTGATACAGACAACCACGATCTGTATTCAGAGTTCTAACTTTGCATCAGCATTCATTAAGTATGGCTACTCTTCTCCCAGACACATCACCAAGGAAGGATCAGGTCATTACCTTAATTAATCACCTGGGTCAATATTCCTCCACGTCAACACTCTCTTCAGCGTTCACATGTTCCGTCTGATTGTCTCCTACGTTATTGCTTCGAGCCGCCAATGGAACAGCCCTTTCATCCGCTACAAAGCTGAATACATCAAAGGAGAAGCGAAATTCCTGCGTAACCTTCGTTATCAGTGTATTCAATAGTGTTGTACATTCTATATATATATATATATATATATATATATATATATATATATATATATATATATATATAAAATCACCTACTGCGGAACTAACCTTCCTCGGGTTTCCTCCCTTCCCCTCCCTTGAGATGTAGGGATGCAGCGCAATCTTTGCTCCCCGAGAATGAACCTGGATTCTAACATCGTTCCCCAAGCGAAGAAGGTAATGGCACAAATAATTAGTGTCCCTAGCCTTTACCCACGTGAATGGACGGGGTGTTGAGAGGGGGAGACTACAGTTCGCTCCTACCCGGAGTGACTGACCATGAGTGTCCACGAAATTTTACATGTGGCTAGATATACTAGCCCTTATACTATCGCTAATACACAACCACATCCGCCGGGTTATACATAATAGACCAGTATAATGGCTACTCCATATCCAGTGAAAAGTTGAGAGAAACCAGATGGCCGACGATGGCGTTTCCGCTTGCAAGTGTTCTGAGTAAATCCAATTTTCGTTAACAAACCCTCTTAGGTTGAACCCAAGCGAATCAGCTGGCCGCTTGCACCCACACTCTCCACAATGTTCTACATAACGCCATTATGAATAGCACAACACGTCTCCCTGATGGTGGAAGCTGGACACGTCAGGGAACAGGTGGACATCAGATACCATTCCATTCTAGTTCCTGGCTTGCTGCTGTAAAGAACAGCGTCCAGCTTCATGTGATAGCTGTCTTAGCGTTAATACTAGATTTTCATTGATATATATATATATATATATATATATATATATATATATATATATATATATATATATATATATATATATATTGGAAAGGATCACAATTTTGCGCGTGATCAAGATATCCCTAGGAGTCCACGGGGAAAATGAAACACGAAAAGTTCCTAAGTGCACTTTCGTGTAATAATCACATCATCAGGGGAGACACAAGAGAGAAATATAACAGTCAGTTGATATACATCGAAGAGACGAAGAGGCGAGGTAGCGTTAAGGACAGAGGGAATATCCTCACTTGGCTCCCTTCTCTGTTCTCCCCATCCTACACGTACGGCATACAGGTACACCATACAAGTTTATACCATGACCAACAAAGCAAAAACACACGAAAGCCATATTCATATGGTCGTAACAACTCTGACCTTAACATTGAATTAAGGTCGCTTCTTCCATGCCCTATCTAGGTCTTGGTGATATTAGCTCAGATGAGGTAATTAGCCAAATATTCCGCCAGTACTTTTCCTGATTGGGTCAGTGATCGTGACATTCGAAAATACTGCCAAATTACCAATCATTTTCGTCCACATTGTGAAGGGGACACATTATGTTTATCTCTTCGGCACACCCTGGCATCGCACAGACAGACGGAAGACGGACGCACGGAGTAATCGCTATATCCCGTAAACCTCTTAGTGAAATGATGTTAATGTTGACAGCAAGACGAGCTTTTTTTTCTGAGATAGACTTTGAAAATTATGATTTCACTGAAATCAATATACACACCATTTCGAAGCCACAGTAATTGCAAAGCCAAACCTTAACACTAAAATCATCCACCTAGTAATCCAAATGTTTTCGAATGTCTTTTACTGTGACATTTTCTTCTTGCTTACGACGAATGTCGCATGTGACGAGATATTTGGAGGTCGTTGTCAACATCCTCTTTCATGTCTTGGAATCCAAAAGTTTATACGTTTTCTTTCCTCAAACCAAGCCTTCCTTCCAAGGGTACGTCTGCAGCAGAACTGTTCGTTCACCGGGGAAATTTAACCATCAACTCTAAAGTGCGCCCACGTAATCTTTTACTGAGCAATACCCCCCCAGTCGCAGATCTTACTACTGGTATACGACTGGTCTACCTGGCTTGTGGTATGATTAAGTAAACCTCGACAGCAAAATACGTATTGGTCTGTCTGTTTACATGTTCTAGAATCTCCTCGGGTCTGTCGTGCCACTGTGCCACACAAAATAATGCAACAGTTACGATTTTCGAAGGTATTGAATATCGAGTTAAATAAACAATCTGGGACTTATACAATTATCCTTTCATCAAGATTTCCACCGACGAAGCAATGAAGCTTTCCCAGAAAACTAACGGTCATCGCCATATTAAGTAGCCTAGCTTCTTCAAATTCCTGGGGTTCCTGACGTGCAATAAGTCTATTAAAAGAGACTCTCATTGGAACTTGGCGTGTCGAGAGCTTATGTAAATATATATATATATATATATATATATATATATATATATATATATATATATATATATATATATATGCCGTGCACCGAGAGTATTGTATCCTGAAATCCACGCATCCTAAAGCCTAGCCTCCTGGGAGCCTTCCTTGGGTGTAGGGAGGTTGAGTGAGCCTGAGTGGTGACTGACTTGCAGGCCCAGAGATCACAGGGATTCATTAGGCCATGTTCCAGCAACAGTCGAAGCATGTAATTAAGAACCTGGGTGGAAAATTACCACTCAGAGTGGAAAATTAACGTTTACTGAACAAACTGCTCATACTCATAATATGAAAGTGAACAACTACCTTTCATAATTGCAATATTTTTTTCATTTAGTATGTACTCACCTTCTGATGGAGAATAATCGCAGTCTCTATCTTACATAACTCGCTTATGCCACTCATCCATACGGCACGATACTCAATCGCAGAGCAGTATGAAAATACAGCTTATGGCAGCATCTAACACGTAACAGCATAAATAAAAATGAATAAGCGTTTCATACATCAATGACCCAGAGGCTAGGTTTAAACGAACGCTATTCTCTATAAATGCAAACTTCACACCTTTGAACACGACCTTTGACCATGAAGATACGACCCTTGGGTATAACAGCCTATGTACCTGACTTGTAACTGCGAGGTAAACTGAAAAGGTCATACCGTCAAACTCAATGGTTGTGTCGTTGTATTCAAGAATCGTGCTCTAGGAGTTTAACTACTTAACCTCTAAACTATCAAACCTGCAACGGGGGGAACACTGAAGCACACCCATTTAAAAACATTATACAAAGTTCCTCAAGGAACCAAGAGTCCCTAAAGAAAAAACGCAGAAGTGTAGAATACGTTCACTTGTAAGATGTCCCAGTTGAAAAATGGAAACTCCGACTTCAAAAAAAAAAGACGTATTAAATTACTCCTTAAAGGTTTGGCTGAACATAAGTGACTACAGCGTATCAAATCACACGTCTCAAAAGGAACGTCAACATGAACAAAATGGACACTTGGATCAGCAAGCTTGGTCACATGCCCCAATGACCAGCTGCTCACTTAGACGTCTATCAAGGCCCGTCCTTCCCTATACACTGACGCTTTCCCTCAAGAAGGAACAGAACTCCACCAAGATGGCTGCCTATAAGTATGGATGGCTACTTAGACCTGTCCGAGCGACAAAGTAGCCATGATCTAAGAGCAACAGGTGCTTTATCAACACAGTTGCATAACGACTTGCCGATCATTCAAATAAAATCTATACTCAAGTCTTATCGCTCGGTATTAAACATAAATGTATTACGCATAAATTCTCCGAAAAGATAATAATAACAATAACCAGAATAGGAGCAGAGTCAGTGTGAGGTAAGGAAGGAAGGAAGGAAGGAAGGCTGCAGCTGACGGTCGGGATTTCAATCATCTGCAAGAAGTTATTAATCCAGAGATTGCCAAGAGCTGCACGGGTGAACTTAAAATAACTTTCATTTTTCATCAATCAAACGGTGGGGGAAAAGCAAATCATTTACTATAATCATGGTTTTTGAAGTATAGGAAAGTCACATCATCATCATACTTCGGTGTAAATATAAATCAGTAATTATATTGGGGGGAAAAACCTGGCAAGTGCTGCGAGATTCAAACATTGACAACAGCTCTTCATACCCTTGATCTTCCATTAATCTCGCCTATGTATCTATATATCACATCGAGATCCAAGCTGATACACTTAATTTCTACACACTATAAATACCAGGGACCTGACCTGAACCATGAATGCTCAGGTTCAAAAGCTAAGGGTCGTACCACCACCGAGCTCGGGGAGATAAACAACATACGTTCCTCGCCCACATTTTGCATTCTCCTGCCCAATGAATGTATCTTATGACGCGGAATAATTTGCCCAGTGAATTTCAAGCTGTTTGGCCCACCCCGCGAAGCTTCGGTCACAAATCAATACACAAATTCTGGCTCCGCAACCAACCTCCGGCGGTAGCTTTTGCACGTCGCCAGCATTGTTGGGGACAGGAAGGAAATGCTTTAAAAAAAAAAAAAAAAAGATAGGAAAATGACAATACTAGTGGCTTGCCGTACCCGCTCCACCACCGCTCCCAACTCGGCGTTAGATAATACAACGTATCTAAATACTTTCCCCATCACCACCTTCGGATATCGATGTATAAGATGATAGAGCGTAATGTTTGAAAATTATGCACACACACACGAGCACATGAACACAAAAAGGAACTAATAAGTTAACGTAACCAACGCTGCACACTGACATATAATACTTTTACAATGGCCAGGGCCTGAACTTCGAGGCTGCGCCGCACGCGAGAACAGGGTAAGGTGGATTACTTTACAGGGGTGGCAAGGGCCTCGATGAGGCCCTTTTTTCGTCTGATGACGTTACAGTCTCGTCGAGGGTGACTTTATGCCATTTGCAGACGAAGTCCGAAAACTATATATATATGAAGCTTGAATTCGCATTTAGTATGAACCTTTAATTCTACCATTCCAAATAGAATTACATCTCCATTTAATTTCCTCCCTAAGCACCGCTACTGCTGCTAATGAAGTTTTCTCATGTCCTTCCTGACTTGTATGTTGCCCAGCATCGTCTCATGCCCCTTGCTTGCGGCGGTGTAATTAACTATTTGCGTGTACAGTAAAGCTTTGCGCCCTTTCTCTCCTCATATCTTTTTAAGTTTCATTTTAATCTAGATGATGACATAACATTCGCCTCTTCACTTGCCTTAATCCATTTATCCACTACTCTGTTGGTGTAAGTAAATTTACCCACATCTTTTCTCTTCGTTTCTTCCATAGTACTCACTCTAATTGGACGCTTCATCCGTTTCAAAAAAAGAATAGCTCAGAATCAACGTTTCCGAGGCCACGGAAAAGCCTGAATGTTGCTGTCATGTCACCCTCTAACCTTCTGCTATCTACTGCGGTTAATTCTAGAAAATACCATTCTTTCCTTTTAACTCAAGCTTTGGTTATAGCACAATTTTCCCTAATTAACAATGAACTCTTTTGCATCTTTAATCGAGTCGGGTTAAGAAATTACATTACCAGCCAACAGTTGACGGAGACTAGGCTAACATCTGTTCACAAGGCGTATGCTAGATGCCTGAATCTTTACAGCATAAAAACTTTTTTCTAGGAAGGGCGTTTACCAATAGTATGTAATAAATGTCTTCGAGTGTTACCAAGGAGTAATGAACTGCACTCTTACCTATTCCATGGGTTAAATCAGGGATATTCATAGCCTTTCGAATAGACATCCTGCTTAAAACGAGTTTGTTCCTTCACAACAATCAGTGTTATGTGCCTTCATTCTGGAGTCCATTCACTTCAAACTTGGTAGTCATGTGTTCCATGGTTCAATATACCCAGACACTTGTTCCATATTTTCTTTTTATAGAATTCTACTGGATCAAAAGACAAACCACTGAAGTGTACATTTTCGCCTGCTGTTTTTAAGTCTTGATCAACTGACATGAAACACTGCAGGCAAAAACCTTCCATCAGCCACGTACAATTCACTGGATGTATTTGTGATACGCCATTTATACTATTCTAGAGGGGTCAAGGGTCAGTAAAAACATTTTTTTCGTACCATAACCATGCCATATCCTTGTGCTCATGAAATCTTGTCCAGGTATTTATACATGACTCACATTATACGTATATCAAATGAATTATTCGACTTTTCCTTTAGGGGTAAAAGGTCACCGGCAAAATACAATTTCATATTTCTTGTCCTTATTCACCCAAGTTCAGGCTATGTTAATGATGTTTTCCCAAAAGATGTCTGCAATTACCACGATAAATTTGAGATGATTATCTTTAACCTCTTTAGAGGCCAAAGGTAAAAAATAATTTTCTGCAAACTTTTATTCAGCCAATACTGATGACAAGCCGCACACACCCCTTCAGTCTTTCCTCAACCTGGATCTTACTTCATCCAATATCTATCTCACCTCCAGGTAGCTTGCCTTAACCCACTTTGTCATTATCTCGCTTCACCCTGGATATTGCCTCGTGTTGTATCTTCCTCATACAAAGTCATGGCTTGCTCTGCATCTTCCTCATCCTGTATTTTGCCTCATATTGTACCATCCCTCTCTCTTTTTCTTGTCAAACTTTATATCAACTCATCCTGAGCATTACCTCAAACGTGCTTCGTTTCATCTTTATTGTTCGCCGTGTAACGAGTCTTGCCTCACCCCTGTATCTTGCCCTCATCCTGCCTCGCGTTGGGTCTTCTCAGCCGGGTCTTGCTTTAATCAGTCTTGCCCCTTGCCCCACCCTGGGTCTTGCCGAGACGTGGCACAAACATTCCTTACTTTGATCCTCACATACTCAGTAACTGCAACATCCTCTTAACGTAACTTTGACGAGTCTTGGCACAAAGAGACTTATGGTGTATATGGAAGGGAAACATACTACGTTCCCCTGGTAAATGGCCTCTTTTAGTCACATCTGAGAGTATTAAGGCAAATGCATCTCTTCAAGATGATGATATAGGCTATACTAAGGGGGGTTATCAGTCAGTGGCCTTACCTGCACGATTCTTTACTGTTTCTCCAAGGGAGGTGTTTATGAAAAATGATATATATTCAAGGTATAACCTTGGTTAAGTGCAAAATGCATTTACCGTAAAGGTGCCACTAGGCTAAAAAAATGATAAATAAAAAAATTTTTGCAAGGTCGGTGTATTCAGGTTTAAGTGGGTTCTTTCACTGTGTTATAACCAACAGTTCATCTCCCTAGGGACAAAGATAATCGGTAGCACTTAACGGTGGTAAACGTCTCTTACAGAAAGAAAAGATAGGCTATATAATAAAGGTAGAACCCTCGTGCGTTACATAATTTGGTTACTAGTAATCATATATTATTGATTACGCTAATAGTTTATGGTTCGAATCCAGGGCGTGGGCCTATCACACCAAACCCAGTCATTCCCTAGGGGTAGAATCGATAATGGGTAGCTGGACGTGGTGGAATCTCTTGTTTTTTTTCAAAAGAAGGAAAAGACAGGTGGCCAAGTAATATAGTTAAGAGCGAGGTATCTAATGTAAAACCTCGCTAATAGCTGGAAATAATCCTATGAAGAATAAATATATATATATATATATATATATATATATATATATATATATATATATATATATACTGCATGGTCCCTCAAATATCTAGAACTTAACTACACAACTATATTAGTGGAGCAAGGCGTCAAGCCAACCTGAGAACACGTTTATTTCTCATGACTAGGAGCAGGTAAGGCAATATGCCACAACGTTTCCCTAACCTGCTAGCATTAGGCAAATGATACGAGAGTCGTTTACTCATAAAAAGCGGCGATTAAAGGCAAGGTGAACGAGCGAATGATGGGAAAGCATAATGAAACGCGCGGACAGGTAGGTACTGTAACAATTATTCTCCACGTGTACTGTGTTAAGCCCTAGTCCAGGCGCCTAAGGACAATTCGTGGGTCACTATGGTTACAAGTGACAACAACAGAAGCCCTGCTATGCTGAGTGGCCGCAATGAATAACTTAAAAAGAAGCGCTAAACTACTATATAGGGCGATGATAAAAATCGTGGTAACTCGGGAGTTCACATGTAACAAGAGGGAAGACACAACTGGATCGTCTTCGGATCTAAAGTTACACTAATTTCACTTCTAATACATGATTATTTTCATAATAAATTATACCTTATCAAACATCAATATCTGTAGAGACGTGTGCATTACATGAGTAAAATACATTCTCTGAAATAACTAAAATCCTTGAGACAAGACTCGACAGATATTGATTTGACAGACAATTATACTACTTGGACATCAAGCTAACGAAAATGAAACGATCACCGAGAGTGATGTGGGGCTTACACTCAACAGGTAGCAGGACAGACGAAACAAACACGTCCCAACTCACCACCGCCCTAAGCCCGACTGGCCCTGCACCGTGATCCCTCAGCCAGCCAGGTGTTAGGTGCTGCCTCGGTGGCGTCACACGACGAATTTTACTTCCCCATTTTATATTGACCCTCAAGCCCCCTTTTCCTTCGATCAGTTTATGGTAGTTTTATCTTTACGGTACGTTCGATATTGACTGGTAATATCTAGCTGAACACTCAAGTTTGTATTTGGTGTACGTCTGCAAATTCAATAAAGCAATAACGACTTAGCGGAATCGTATAACACCATTACGCCTGCAAAAATCACTTTGATCGAGTCAGTGACGGATAAACAATGAAAGTGAGCAGTGTTGTACAGCAGTTAAATGTAGGGTAAAATAAGACTTGTATAAACAAAGTTGGGCTTAATCCAAGAAATTTAACCAGGTCGTAACGCACCAGATGAATCGGTTCGCCTTTAGCGAGAATAAAAAATTCTGCGGCAAACAGTGTTCTTGAAACATTATGTTCGTGCAATATGTTTCTCATGGGACGAGCGGAAAATCGCTGACAATCATTGTCTCAGTTTTTCGACGGGCCTAAGGGTAATCGTAGGAAATACCGTACAACAATCTTTAACTGGGAAACACTGAACATAAAAGACTTCAGGAATATATAGTACTTTTGTTACAAAGCTAGGTTAGTGGCAATATCTAACTAACATTTCAATAATCATGTTTATAGGGTAAATAGTGCTAAATAATAATGGTAAACAATATCACTACATATAAACGTATTAATAAATCAACGGTCTCTCTCTCTCTGGTTGTTTTTACCTTATATCTTCTCTTCTTTTCATATTATGTTTAATCGAGTCTGAATTTCACCATCATAAATCAGATTTGTTGAGCTCTACAAAAATTCATAAGGTCAACAATCTAAAAAAAAAAAATGCATTTGAATTTTCTATCATCCGCCGTAATTATATTCTTTTTTTCTTGAATTCACCACATACAAAAACTATTTCATCGGTCGTGACCTTATCAACTCCAGGAAAACGCGTTTTAAAACTCGTGTTTTGACAGTCATTGGCATTATCAGTATACCAGAAGAGGCATATTTCACACGGCAAAAGCCAAAACAATGACAAATATTTGGAATATTTTGTGTGTGTGTGTGTGTGTGTGTAGAAAGTTAAGACGGAAGGGAAGGTTAAGGGGCTGGAATGATCAAAATTATCCCCAAGCCTCGAGATCTTTCTCTGAGCCGGGCTAGGTCAGCGCGCCGATGGAAAATGTCGCACCGCCTTCCCAGAGATGAATGAAACCTAATCTCTGTTCTCATTGGAATCTGCCACCAGAACCGAGTCACCAATCAACAGCAACTGACTCGCCTCAGACGCCCCAACCCCGACAAACTGCACTGTTGCCTATCTCTCTGATCTTCGCCTTTATCTTCCTCACCGTATTATTCAAGATCAGATTAAACAGCCATGGTGACATCGCACGCCCCTGGCATAGAACGTTTCACCTGAAACAATTCGCCCTTTCTTCCTACTTGCACACAAGCCTTACTTTCTTGATAATAACTCCTCTTTGCCTCAAACAACTTTCCTACGTATTCAAAGCTACGAACTTAAATATACCAAAGTTACATGGCACATTTTATTAGCCACCTACATCTTCAAATTTTCTTTAACGAGAAATTCTATCGCTAAGTGCCACTAATACTAAACATTGCATCGTTTGTTTAGGATGCCTAAGAATTGGTTAGTCTTTACCAAAGCAGTTAAAAACCTGCACGATAATAACACCTTAAGTGCTCGTCACTTACATCAGGAGACAAACTACCTCTAAATATTCAAAGAACAGTAATTCTAACGATACATCAGCTTATCCAAAGGAAATTTCAATTACATACACACACACACACTATATAATATATATATATATATATATATATATATATATATATATATATAATCTCTGGAGATAGGGGAGAAATAATACTAACCAAGTATCTCCTGGGTGTCACAGGGGACTTAAGGGACGGTTATAAACTCGTGGGGCACCATCTAGAAAAATCTCTACCCTCTCTACTCTGTAAGCATGTGTGTGTGTGTGTGTGTGTGTGTGTGTGTGTGTGTGTGTATGTGTTTGATACTTGTGTTACCTTCACATTTCTCTAATTACCGTGTGTCGTTACCAAGATGTATCTGAGCGCCGTCCTCGTGTGTTCTAAACAAGGTGGTGGTATTTCTCTGCCATCAGATGTCGTCGTTCCCATCGGCCCGTCTGTGTCGTCTACCAATGCCCCTCCAATCTTTACTGGTCGTTCTAACGGTCCCGTTCATCATGGTCCATGCCTCCATACCCAATGCAATCGCACCATTCGTACCCAACTTTTTTTTTCTGGAAAAAAAAATTTCATAATAATGAGGTAATTACCACTACATAGTTCATTATAGTAAATTTGATATATCCATGCAGAGTAATACATGTAATGTTGCTGGACTGATTAGCTAACGACTGAAGAGCAGTTATGCCAAAAAAAATACTTTAAAAATATTCGTAACTTGTTTGATAAAGATTTGGGAGGTTCAAGCTTAGCATAGGCCTATGCCGTATGACAAACCCTTGTGTTATTTTTTGTTCTTGTATTACATCCCCGGCTGGTTAGTAGGGAAAGCTTTAGGCCTATCGGCTGACATGGTCATTCTGGGCCGCCCACCTCAAGAGATTGCACTGCCAACCGTACAACTTTAACATCTGGAAATGTTAAGAGATAATTCTGAAGTCACATTAACCAACAGTGAATATGGTCCTGAATTTATATAATAATATACAAGAGACTAGACTGAAAGACTAGTAACTTCACACAAATTCCTAAAAGAAATACGCTAATCGAAACCTTTTTATGATGAGGAGGATCGCTCCATTGATGAGCAGGGGGTGTGGTACCGTCAGTCGAATTTCACCGTTAGAACATAAGGTGTTTGTAATGTGAACGGTTGATTGTTGGTGGCCAGAAAGCGTTGGCGTTGGCTTACTAGTTTTACTCCTCTTGTTACCTCATGACTCGAGGCTGGAATCTGTGCGTTTCAACTCGTGATGGCAGAGCTGGCTGGATGTTTGGCTGCTGCCACTCACTGCCTAGGACTCACTCCTAGAAAAGGTGAATGAATAGTAAGTGTCCTTTCAGTTTCATCCTCCTACGTTGTTGAGGCGATCGGGTTCAAATTATAATTATATATTTACTTTATAACTATATACTCATCTCGCAAATGAAAACTATATTACCATAGTACCATACTCAAATACAATAGTTATCTGGGAATGCATCTTAAATTCGTGTTTACTGGGGATGCTGATCACAACTTTTAATGTATCCTAGAAATATATTTTGACGTATCAGTCTAACACACTTGTTAAATAAAGTCTGACACACTTGTTAAATAAAATTGTCACTATGATAAAAGCATTGTTACAAGGGCATACATAACACACATCTCAGTGTGCAGCTGTCGTTCAACTTCAGTGACAGACTATGTCGTTCCTGCCACGGCGAATCCAACCAAGCCAACGGTATGTGTCGTTCCATCCTACCAACCAGCCGGTCCGTGTCACTCTTATCTAACCACCGAGACGGTACATGTCGTCCCATCCAACCAATTACCCGGTTCATGTCACCGTTTCCCACAAGACCTGATCCCTGGACGAGCTGTTATATCATAACCTGTAACGCATCGTTACGGAAAATAATATAAACTCAATCTTCTTAATGTGAACCAAGTATTCACATCATTGAGGCCAGTCGACTCTACTTTGTCATCATGGATTAGGCTATTGAATAAAATATTGAGTGAATACCTTTGTCATAATGGATTAGGTTATTGAATAGAATATTGAATGAATACTTTGTCATAATGGATTAGATAGCCTAGCATCACCTGAGTGAATCCTTTGTCATAATAGATTAGGAAGCCTAGCCATCACCTCTGGTGAGGTCCAGTGCGCAGGGGTAACAGCCGCTTTTAACCCTGCCAGCATTAAGGATATCGTTGTATTATTTTTCTTTTTCTCTTTATCTCGATATTTACGGTTGGTTTAATCGTGAGAAATAACAGTTAATTCTTCCCCGGCAAAATTCATACGTAAAGATGATTCCTATGAAGCTTTGACCTTTAGTTATACATAAATGGCAGCCTTACTTTATTCAGTAAGCCACTTTTGGGTTGGCTCTGAACAGTTTAAACTATGATAGTTAAAAATTCAAAATAATATCCCATAAGTACAGAAGCAGTAATGTGCCATCGTGTCAGTAAACGCGTTATTTCAGTAAACTCACAAGAATGACACTTTTCGTAGGAAATAAATTATTTTTCTTTTCAAGGAAGGAATAACTTTCTTTGATTCGTAACGTTCTAAAAAAAAAAATCATTTTATAAACACGGACAAAAACACCATGAATTTCTCAGTGTTCCAAATTCTCAAAGGGGACACGCCATTGATATTTTTGCACATAAATCTACTAACCCGTGAAAACTTGCAACTTTCAGATATCACATCTCGCTTGTAAAAATGAAAAAAAAAAAAAGTTGGGTTTGAAATGCCAACTGTTCCACACTCAGCAAATCTATGGCAGACCAGCAAACCGAAACCGCATACGAACCAAAACAACAGAATAAAATGGAAAAAAAAAAACGTTAACGATGACCACAACTAAAGCGATTTTTTCACTAAATTTCTTTGGTTATTGCTATTTCGTCTTTTATCAACGGAAATTCCATCCCTTTCCACAGCATTTAACGCATCGAAACCACATTTGAGGAAACTAAAGATTCAGCTGGTGAAGCCAAAGTTTACACACTCTGTTAATACAACTTACAATCAAAATTACTCGCCAAGTTTGTAACCGTTCCACGTCAGCTTTAATACTTGGGTCCGTCAGTGTGTAAACTTCTCGTAATGCATAAATATTAATCATTCCACGTTATGGAAAAACAAGTTGAGCACAAAGTCAGTAGAGTCTTGCACAGTTGGAAGCCACAAGTTAATTTACAAACACCAATCTCAATATCTTATTTTACCTATAAATATTAAAATAAACATTTTATCTTGGTGGTTTCTAAACATTTTCGAGAGTAAAATCTCTTCTTCACTCAAAATTCATGTAATTTCAATTACAGATTAAATCCTAATATGTATACCATCTCGTTACGAAAGAAAAAGTAACATCCAATCAGAAATAATTATTCTAAAAAAAAAAAACCCTATTCGAGGGCAGATGGTTCTAGGTTAATGACAAAAAACAAGAGAATTTCATTAGTCGTTTGTTTCAGACTAACAAGAAATAACTTTAACTTTTGAAGTTAATAAATATCACAATATATAATGCATATTACCATGAGAAAAAAAAGCATGTTAACAAGAGAGAAAATCTCCAAATGCATCTTCACTGGAAATGACATTCAGTAAATTCGACCTTGCAATAATTTCTTGTGACAATATCCGATTTTATGCATGCATTACACCTATCTGTAGTTAGCTATCACAGCTGGATATGAAATAAGGTGAATAAAGTACTATTTAATGCATGCTTATTTCTGCCTCCAAAACGGCATACAGAAATTTTAAGGAAGATCAAGCGTTTTCAAAATATGAAATCTACATGGTACAGAATATGAGGAACAGATTTTGATCCATATTAAAAGGAAAATGGAGTCAAACACTACATCAAGCCATACATGTGTATTGAGCAAGGGGTGGATTTAATGACTCTTTACTGCACTAAAGCTTAGCGCCCCCGTTAAACCCGGATCTCTACATCACTTCCACTTCCCTTAGGGTTATCATGACATAAATTCCAAGAATCCTATGACAAATCCCTTACACACACACACACACACACACACACACACACTGCAGCTCCTACATCCCTTCCTTCCAACAACCAAAATATAGCTTCGATTATTTTCAACCAACTAGACCTGAACTGCTCAAACTTACGTCGTTGGATTTGGTGAATACAGCATCATTGACTCGAAAACCCATTGTCAGTCCTGTTTATGCTGTTTGTAAGAGGATCCGAAGACAAAGTGTATGATTTAAAAGACGGAAAAATTAAGTAAATTCGTATGCATTCTTTGTTACAGTGAATTACTTAAACCATGACTTGGATAAGAAAATCACAACGTTATTCTTTTGAGGACGTACTGTATTCAGGAAATATCAGTTTCATGGTTATATCCACAAGGCCAACGTTGAGCGAATCCTATGGGAGAGGTTACCTATAAAAAATAAATGGCTGAATCCTCCCTTATCTTTATAACTGTTACACAGAAAACGATCCTATTCTTCAAATAAAAAAAAAAAAAAAATTTCAGCGCCAGGTCTTGTATCTTTGAGTTTTCTCACATCTACCCATGAACTATATATAAACTATGCGAATTCGTTCCATCACTCCCATGATAATAAAATGCAAAACAATGTCAGAAAAATATAAACTTCATGCAGGTGGAGAACGGTGTAGTTATTCTGGAAGTCTGAAGGAGAAACCTTAAAATGTTGATGAGTCAACTTAACTTCTGGAAACTTGTCTGGTGTACTGCAGCTAACGCAAGGAAAACGGTCAAATTTCGAATTAAAAAAAACAACGAAACAATACTTTTATACGAGAGATATGTAAAGTGTACACGAGAATACTACGTCTAACTAAGTCTGGTCACATTAACACATCCTGATGGAGCAAGACAAGGACTACAAAGATATTCCCAGCTCTGCAAAATGACAACGACAGGTATATTTGTCAAAACATTCATGTAAAGACCCGAGATGGGGTATGACCGTAGCCTGCTACTTAAGTAAAATACATACACAATAAATTCATAACCACTATCGAAAGAAAAGGATTCAAATAAATGGTGTAAAGAAAAGCAGACTGGTTCACGGGGGGAAAAATGGTCAAAAAGTAGCTTTTTTGTAAAGCGAGAAGAGTCAACATTTGGAGATTGCCATCTCATATTTTTTATTGTCTTTTTACGAGGCATTTCCCAGTCAGCTCTTTGACTTCCTCCTAAAATTTGCCTCGCTAAGTCTGACTAAGGGGAAGTGGTGGAAGCAGTGCCCTAATCAGGTGCAATTTCCAGAAATGTGACGTTACTTAAAAAAGAATGGGGATGAGTCATAGCACTGTTACCCCCACTTTTCGGAATTTTTGTGGAAATGCAATGGTGCACTCCAGGCATGTAAATGGTATATATATATATATATATATATATATATATATATATATATATATATATATATATATATAGATATATAGATAGATAGATAGATAGATAGATAGATATAATGTATGAACATTTATGCATTATAGTTATGACAATGATGGTCACAGAAACGAATAACCTGGAAACCCGGAGACCCCTGGATGTTTGTCCACAGCGACAGCTGGCGTAGGCCAAATCACCCCATACATTCCACGGCCCAGTGTCATAATATTACAGCGGCAAGTACTGTGTTGATGTATATTCGTTGGGATACGTCCTACACAGGACTTAAACGTAGTCATTTGTGCCAGCTATAATACCTTCTCAAAAATATATATGCAGGCAGGTGCTCAGAAACTACTTGAGTAATTCGCTAAAGTTATTAATAAGCTGAGCTGTCTTTGATACATAACGCACATTTACACCCTGACAGTTAAACTTTCTAGTAATATACTGTACTTGAGGTACCTCAAGCTGAATGATTATATGATGCACTTCAGGCGCTCCTGACTGTCACCTAGATCCTAATACTAGTTTTATGCTTACTGTTCCAGCTTGTCATAAGCAGTCGTTGTAATATTAACGAAACCTATATGGTTCCATTATTGTATGCAACGCCTCTTAAGCTTACATAACATTATGAATGAATAAAAACGATCGCGCTTTTATGGAGCTAAAACTTCATTTAATAAAAATAATATAAAGCATTCCTCATTCATTAAGATTGAATGTTTCTAACAAACATGGTGAATTTAACAGCATGTAAAACTAACGCATTCTCAGTTGATAAATTCCAAGAATTTTAAAACGTTCCTTAAAAGTTACTGGAATGTATATTTACCCCAGAAAATTAACCTGTTATTTTCATTTTCTTATATGATCAGCTACTTTTATTCAACAATATGTAAAATACTAAAGTTTCACGAAAGATTTCGTATATTCCAATTCTATGAAAATCTTAAGAAATTATTCACAACCTGGATATATATATTTAATATAGATACCTGAATTTTAGGATTAATAACAACCAATGAACAGTAAGCATGTATAGGGTCTTAAAATCATCCTTAACACTTGAAAAGGTTATTAAAGATTTTCCTGTTGGATTTGGTTAACGATGACGGCTTTAATAACCCTGACATCTTATAGCCATTAAATCTATATATAACCAACTAACTAGTGACGGGTATTTTTCATTAATCACTTGACTATTTGCTAGTTAAATCTATTGCATGTTACAAGCATCTGTTCTTGAAGCGAACCTAGTTGGATCTCTTCCATTATCACAAACAGCCTCTGGTCAGTACTTTTTCGCTGTATGCTATGTAAGATATTTAAATAAATATCTTAAAAGCTAGTGAAATGCTGTTTGATCAACAATAGTATGAGATATGATTGGTAATTACGTTTAAGAAAATGTCATAACCCTTATAGCGCGATGTATAAGTATACACACAAAGGTACGTTGTAACCTTACGCTGGCCTGTAGTTGCTGCTACAAACATCATATTCAGTCCAACAAAATGAATCATGGGTACGAGGGGAAATTCCAGACCTTTCTACCCTGGTACTGCATTAGTAAGAGGAAAGACGCCAGTATTACGTTTGGGTGGGAAGGTTAACACCTAGAGGGTGGCTGTCATCTCGCATTACATAGACTCCCATGGTTAGCGCTTTGACCCCTGACGCATTCACGGGCTACCCTGGGTCGAGGGCATTGGTTCGAATCCTGGTTACGCCAGTCGGTCCACAAGTCAACCCAGCTTAAGCTAGAATATTATATATATTTTTTTTTTTTTTTTTTTATACTTTGTCGCTGTCTCCCGCGTTTGCGAGGTAGCGCAAGGAAACAGACGAAAGAAATGGCCCAGCCCCCCCCATACACATGTACATACACACGTCCACACACGCAAATATACATACCTACACAGCTTTCCTTGGTTTACCCCGGACGCTTCACATGCCTTGATTCAATCCACTGACAGCACGTCAACCCCTGTATACCACATCGCTCCAATTCACTCTATTCCTTGCCCTCCTTTCACCCTCCTGCATGTTCAGGCCCCGATCACACAAAATCCTTTTCACTCCATCTTTCCACCTCCAATTTGGTCTCCCTCTTCTCCTCGTTCCCTCCACCTCCGACACATATATCCTCTTGGTCAATCTTTCCTCACTCATTCTCTCCATGTGCCCAAACCATTTCAAAACACCCTCTTCTGCTCTCTCAACCACGCTCTTTTTATTTCCACACATCTCTCTTACCCTTACGTTACTTACTCGATCAAACCACCTCACACCACACATTGTCCTCAAACATCTCATTTCCAGCACATCCATCCTCCTGCGCACAACTCTATCCATAGCCCACGCCTCGCAACCATACAACATTGTTGGAACTACTATTCCTTCAAACATACCCATTTTTGCTTTCCGGGATAATGTTCTCGACTTCCACACATTTTTCAAGGCTCCCAAAATTTTCGCCCCCTCCCCCACCCTATGATCCACTTCCGCTTCCATGGTTCCATCCGCTGACAGATCCACTCCCAGATATCTAAAACACTTCACTTCCTCCAGTTTTTCTCCATTCAAACTCACCTCCCAATTGACTTGACCCTCAACCCTACTGTACCTAATAACCTTGCTCTTATTCACATTTACTCTTAACTTTCTTCTTCCACACACTTTACCAAACTCCGTCACCAGCTTCTGCAGTTTCTCACATGAATCCGCCACCAGCGCTGTATCATCAGCGAACAACAACTGACTCACTTCCCAAGCTCTCTCATCCCCAACAGACTTCATACTTGCCCCTCTTTCCAAGACTCTTGCATTTACCTCCCTAACAACCCCATCCATAAACAAATTAAACAACCATGGAGACATCACACACCCCTGCCGCAAACCTACATTCACTGAGAACCAATCACTTTCCTCTCTTCCTACACGTACACATGCCTTACATCCTCGATAAAAACTTTTCACTGCTTCTAACAACTTGCCTCCCACACCATATATTCTTAATACCTTCCACAGAGCATCTCTATCAACTCTATCATATGCCTTCTCCAGATCCATAAATGCTACATACAAATCCATTTGCTTTTCTAAGTATTTCTCACATACATTCTTCAAAGCAAACACCTGATCCACACATCCTCTACCACTTCTGAAACCACACTGCTCTTCCCCAATCTGATGCTCTGTACATGCCTTCACCCTCTCAATCAATACCCTCCCATATAATTTACCAGGAATACTCAACAAACTTATACCTCTGTAATTTGAGCACATATATATATATATATATATATATATATATATATATATATATATATATATATATATATATAATGTTAATGGGATGGCCTTGATTAGGGCCTCGGCTGTCAGTGCCATCTCACCTTACATAAAAAAATATGGCGTCGAAGACGAGTCGGTGGCATTTGGGCAGGAAATTAAGAGCAGAGAAGCTAACATTTGGGCGGGATAGTAAATGCAGAAGGCAGTGGCGTTTCGGCGCAAAAATAAGAACGGGATAGTTAATGACGTTAAAGCAGGTTAGGGTCGGGATAAGAAATAAAAATCAATGGCGTTTGGGCCAAAGTAAGTGCAGGAAAATTAATGGCGTTTGACCGGGAAAATCAATGGCGTTTGAGCGGGATAGTCAACAACTGGAAGGAGTTGCCATCTCGCATCACGTGAACGATGCCATTTGGCCCGGAAACTAATACAACACATAGAGTTCACTTACTTATAGTTTGGGAGGGTCGGTCTGGTACAAAAATAGAATGGAGTTAATATCTAGCATCAAAGGCAACTTTGGAGTCTGGGTGATAAATGGTCAGTATTTGAAATGGTGATGTCATACTGTGCCCAACGTCCTCTGGTGGGTACCCTGCGTCAGACACCCACCCCTACCCCTTCCAGAATTAAAAAAATAAGTTCAAGATATTTGACTTCATGTTGTTTCCCTGTAACTAACTTTTCACAGACCTCCATTAGTTTTTTTTTTTTAACACAAATCCCAGATAGACAGGTCATTATATTTGGTCTAACTAGGAATTGGTCATAACTTCTGGCCCATAAGAGGACCTTAATATAATGCAAGTATACCTTAATTAGTGGTGATCAACCAAGGATGGAGAAGTTCTTCCGTAACTTAAAACCTTACCTAACCTAAACTGAAACGGTTAGGGAAGAAAATCACAAAACCTTACCTATGGATATTTGACCGACTTTCATGTCCCACTTACCTCAACTTGCACCCCCGGAAATCACCTATGTACTTCTGAATGATCCCCTGGGCCTAGCAAAAACAAAATGCAATCTAAAACTCTTTGAATTCTGGAAAATGCTCACAAACTAACTAGAAAGAGAACATGATGCTAAGAATCATTAATTTCGTGGGAGGGCTAAGCCTTTCCCATATTTCACAGCTGGTTTCTTTAGCTCATATGTAGTATCGTACAGTTTCCATCTTACAACACGAAGTAAACAAGGTAAGGTAAGTGTGTTAGTGGCACACTCAAATGCATCCTTGTGCTTGTATGTACTCCCATGAATTCTACATATCGTCACCTTGCCGATAAAATAAGTTTCTAAACAATGGTTCCAAAACATATAATTTCTTACCTTCGCTCCATATAGAACATAATTATCTCATCAGATACCACTTTCACATTAACCTAGGAGTCTGCTGTCACTCACTTACCTCATTATTTCTTCAAATCCATTGTTATATAACACATAATGTATATTACTCCTCCACCAAGTGCTGTGCTGGCTGTAGCTAAGATGAGCGGGAAATTGGAAGATGTACACAACCTATTCCTGCGTTCTCTCGCCTCACTGGCGCGACTTGGTTAATATCTCTCACATCGCTATAGGACAATATACTAATTATAATCCCATATAAGTGTGTTACAATTAAATTCTTGAATGCTGGATATCAAATAAAGACGTAAGGTTGTCGTTTTTTTCGTCTAATATCCGTGGATTTATTTTTTTTTTGGGGGGGGGGCCTGAAAAATACCCTGCAGTTATTTTTCAATAGAAAATAGATTTGCTTTGAAATCTCCTAATTAGCCAAATTATCCTGTTCAGTAGGAATTTGGAGGTAAAATGTCTAGCAGTCCTGACACAAAATATCATTGGTATACCGTTCCATTCATTGTCATAATAGATTAATAGTTTGATCTGTTTTAACCCCTTTCTTACTATATTTCTCGCTAAGATTTCTGGGTTTTGGTAGTTATCCCTTTGCATTCCATTATTCAAAGAAATATTGACTCCACATTGTGAAACTAACTCTGGAGCAAAGATATAATGACGTCCTCCCTTAGACGTCCTTTCTTTCATGGAGGGAAAATTTGTAGCCTCAAAAAAAGTGTGACGACATAACTCTGGGGCATATATTGAATTGAGTCGAATATCAGATGTAAGTACTTTAATTACTATGTACTTCTCAATATTGCAATATATCTGTACGAATTTGTGCAACAATGCAATCGCGTGTTTGTGTGTGTGGTTGTGAACGTCAACGTATTTCATTCGTCTCAACGAGTATCAGGAAGCGTGGTCAAGAGGCCAAGGTGTAAGTGAGAAGACTTCGACTCAAGGAGACACCATACCAGGAAATGTGGTGTGGAGGCTGACATGTGACCGTACAAGTACCGTACGAGGTCCCTGATCTGTGACATCACGTGGAGTAACGTCCATGTGACAGGGTTGTGGCGTAAGTCCAACCTTTTTACACACACACACACACCATATGAGTCCGCCAGCAAACAAAATCGTCGGTAAAGGCGTCAGGGAAGTGAAAGTCCTCATGGCATGATGACGATTTCCTCCAGAGGATAATCGGTTTTTATAATACGGTTTATATTTAGAGTGACAGAACTCGGTATGTGTTTTAATTTGGGTGAGAATCGAGTAACTCGTTACGTTGTAAACAAACGGGCAGTCAGCTGATAGCGTAGGTGTTTCCACTTGCACAAGCACAGACTATATACGCTCTCAAGCCTTCAGTATTCTCTCCACTCATTCCAGATAGCGTGGCACTAAACTCCACAGTCATCAGGCTAAGGTGAGTAAGAGAGTGGATTTTGTTGGGTGAATTTGGATTTACCCTCGGTTCTTAGTGATATATATGCATATATATGTTTTGGCTTTGCGGAAGTGCATATTCAGCGTGAGTAATAAGCCTTACCCAGGTTCTGTATCTTGAATATCTGATTTTATTTGAACGCCAGGACCATTACATAAGCTAACATTGAAAAAAGTGCGTGAATTATTGAAAGTGTTTGTACTGTGGTCAGCGTGACAGAAAGTCCTCCAGACTTTCACTAATGACGTTTATATTAATGAAGTCCTTGATGGTCACTCCTGTTATTTAGTCTACCAGCATGAAATTTACATATATGTGAAGGAAGCTGTTGCTCTGGTCTTGAAATTTTGGTTATTTGGAAATCAAGGAAGCTAAGCCTCTTGCCTAAGGTTAGGTTAGCTGTGATTGGGTTACCTGAGCTCTTTTACCACGTGTTTAGTATTAGGTTTGGTAAAGTTATAGATATCTTTTCTCTCCATATATCCTGACATTTTCCTTGTGATTCAAAGCCCACCAATTTTGTTGAGGTTTAACTAACGAAACTTCAAGCAGCTGTTCAAAACATTTAATGATTTGGGTTGCACTTCACATTGATAGCTGGATAATGAATGGTTTATTTTTTATGCATGGCTAGTGTATAGAGAATATAATAACAATTGTAGAGCACTATTTCCAGCATCATAATGCATAATGTTAAAACTTTTTCGTCGTATCACTCTTGAAGTAATATGTAATTTTGATGTGCCGTGCCACTTCAAGAATGTAAGCCTTCATGCCCATGTTTAAATTCCAAGCTGATGTATGATTCCAAATGTTATCCATAGATGTTATAAAGAAATTAACTACAGCTGTAAACAATATCGTGTGTTATAGACACCCTACGTTGCTGAAGGAAATTTGGTGAACTGCATCATTTCAGAAAGTGCAGTGCATGGAATCACTGTGCAAATGGTGTTATAGTAAAAGAAACAATAGCTCATATACCATAGTTTTTAATTTTGATGGTTATATGGTGATTTTTTCATGTATTCATGTAAATACAGTGTCTGCGAATGATAAGTAACTATAGATAATGCATATAAGATATAAAGAATAAGCAAATGACGTAAGTTATACCATGAGCACGGATTGTGTGACATAGGTAGTGCATCAGAAAGAAGACGTGGATGTTTAGGTTTATAACCTCATTTCTGCTCCAGTGGAATAGTTTTTCGTGCTATTAAGAACGATAGAAGAGGGTGGGATTTTCTGTTTTCATTTCTAATTCAGTGTTAGATAATTCCTGGTGTTAGTTATGTCAAAGGAAGACATAATTACATAATGATAATGCAGTGCAAATATTAATGAATGTGTAAGCAAAATAATAACTAGCTTCTCTTAATGCTGCAGATCCTTTATGGATCCTTTTCATTTTTATTGAGGAGACTCGCTCTATTGGATGGTGCCTTGCATATTAATGCTCGAGGTAAACAGTAAATTTAGGTCTAGAAATATGTAAGAATATGGATTTGTGTGGAACAGATGCATTATTTTGATCCTTCATCTTTATAGGCATCTGAAGTCATAGGATCATTCTGGTAATGAATTGTCTTACAAACATTCATGAATAAAGTGATATAGCATCTGAGCAAAAGTCATGATGATGTTTGTCTGTTGTTGTCCACAGGACATTCCTCAATTGTGTGGCCATTGGCATCTCAAGGGTGGATCGTTTTGATACCTGCTTCTTTCCTTACATGTCGAAGCTTTGGAACTCTTTACCCTCCCATGCCTTTCCTAATGACTATAACCTAGCACATTTCAGAGGACAGGTCTTTCATTTTCTCAAATATTTGTTGATAGTTTCCCTTGACTTTTCTTTTTGTTTCATAATTCTTTCTGTATTTCAATTAAGGCCCAGCCTTGATGTGGACTTCTGTCCATGACTGGAGCCTTCACCATAGAAAAGAATTACAAATAGGTCTTTTACCCCACAATTTTCTGTCAACTAGCCAGAGTGTATCTTTCTGACATTTGTTCAAACCTATCCCCTCCTACTGTGCTGTAAATGCAATAAGCTAATAGCAAATTATTTGATTTTGTTGGGTTATATTTGTTCTGAACCCCAAGGGATGTTATCTGGAGGGCAAAGAGAAGTTGCTTTAGTACTATCTATTATCATTGAATCCATTTCCAGTGCCATGTGTTGGATCAGGTGCATAGACTGTATTTTTAGTTCCATTTGTTATCATAAAATCCTTTCCCAGTACCATGTGTTGGATTAAATGTACAGAAACTGTTTGTTTACTTCCATTCATTAGGTCATGTCTTATGAGTTGAAGTGAAACGTGAATTTACCAAGTAATACAAGTGCTTCTTATTTTTTCACTTTGCACACTAAGTATATGAATTATGAATGATGGTGTGATCCACTAAAGAATATTTATTATACTGAATTAATGTCAGGAGTTTTTGGTTTATGGATTTTTGACAATCTAGCAAAAGGTATGTACTGTAAAGCTGATAGTGTCTATGTGTGCTCTTCATCCAAAAACACTTGATGTAGCTATTTTAACTATTGCCTTGATGCTTTACTTTTTATTATTGATAACATTAATTTATCTTACTATTACTCATCAGATGGCACGTAAACGTGAAGAAAGAGCCATCAGAAATGCACAGCGTGCCGCAAGAAAAGCTCGTGTTAACCAGGGTGGACAAGACCCTAGTTTTGTGTCGCTGAAGCAGCAGTTGGTGGCTATGGGGCTCACTCTTAGAGAGATTCCTGGTGATGGGTAAGTTATGGCAGTGGCAGTACTACTTCATAGATCTGTTCAGCTGTAATAATTCGGGGAATTAGGATTCTCTCAGACTAGATGTGTTGTACCCTGCACTGTTATTGGGCTTAGTTTTGTTAAGAGGCTAATCATTTGAATATTCTCCGTTCTTGTAATTGCATTTTGATCTAATTATAATCTTTTTCTGATAAAGTAGACATGAAATATGTCAGAGGGATGCACCAATTTGAATTTTAACAACCTTTCAAGAATTGTTTACATACAAGATTATTTTATTGGTCTGAATTGTCTCATACCCATATTTTCCCTTTTAAGTTTATAAGTATTTGGTCCACTTGCTGGATATATATTCTTTTCGCACATTTGTTGTGGAAACCGTACTTGCTTTATGCACATAATCACAAAACCAAGATACACAATTTTATAGCTGGGAATCAGGTTCTTGTAAATGTGTATAGATTTGGAGTTTCTTATAGTTTTCCAAAACTTTTATATTGTCTAGTTCCTATAATGTATGCATTTTTCGTATTTGTTTTCATGAAATTTCAAAAACATCTTAAATATCCATATCTTCACTACATCTTTTGACAGCCTTCCCCAGGTCTTTAGATGCTTGCCATTTTTGCATGTGTGTTGCTATAATGGAACAGCTTTGAAGAACAGAAATTTAAAACAATGTTGGCTTCTTTTACATCAGTGATTTACACATATTTTACGGTAATTTAGAGAAGTTATTAATACCATTACATCATGATATGCAAAGTAAGTGCTTATATCATACTGCATGATATAGCGGTCCTTGTGAACAGATTGTCTTGGTGATGGTGGAGAAAGAATACTGCCCATATATCTCCTGCATCCATATAAGGCACCTAAGAGGGGCAGGAGCTGGGGGTTAGAAATCTTCCTTGTATTACTTTCCAAAACAGGGAATAGGGGAAATAATTATATGAAGATTTTGTATCCTCTCTGTGTTTTGTTTTATACGCTACCCAGCTTACGCAGGAAATTGTGAAAATGTATGAAAGAAAAGAATATCCCTTGGGATATATTCCCTGTATGTCGTAGAAGGCAACTAAAAGGGGTGGGAGTTAGGGGCTGGAAATCCTCCCCTCCAGTCTTTACTTTTCCGAAAGAAGGAACAGAGAAGGGGGCCAAGTGAGGATTGTCTAGTCCATTGGCCTTTATATATATTAATATTCTTATTATACTTGATCACCATTTCCTGCATCAGCATGATACTGCCAGGAAAGAGATGAAGAAAGACCCATCCACTCATATACTTACATGCACATACATGTACATATAAATACATATACATATCAACATATCCATGACCTGGATTCGATTCAAACCTATGCATGTTTGATCCTGGGTTGCCTGTGCGTGCTTGACAGTCAATAATGCTAACCACTACACCACAGAGGTCTGTAAGTGTATGTGCATCTATACAGAGAGAGTTTAGGGCAGTTGAACAGTAAGTATATGGTGTCTTCATTATGGCAGTTGCCTTGTGGTTCTGAAGGTTCTTGGGATGTGATGAATAGGAACTTGTAATGATTAGGAACTTGTAATAATGTAGGGATGTTTGGTATCTAGATTGTGGATGAGAGAGAGTAACTCTTATGTTAGGGGAGTGTGGTTTCAGATGAGTGTATGTCTGGTGGGATGGTGTTTATGACTGAGTTGGGAGGGTGGTTATGCAGCACTTGTGAGGTCATTTCAGTGTCTGTGTGTTTTATTGATATCATGTTAGTGGGAGTAGGGGAATCTGTAAGTAGATGAGTAGTAATTGTGGGTTGATTAGCTTTGAAATAGTTTTGGTGGAAGGGGTATAATGCAACCTCACCTAGACTGCTATTAATTTTATTATTATTATTATTGTTATTATTATTATTTGTATGTTTATTTATTATATTTTGTCGCTATCTCCCGCGTTAGCAAGATAGCGCAAGGAAATAGACGAAAGTATGGCCCAACCCACCCACGTACACACGTATACACATATAAAGGCCCACACATGCACATATACTTACCTATACATTTCAGCGTATATGTACATATACATACTTAGATATATACATGTATACACGTGTACATATTCATACTTGCTGCCTTCATCCATTCCTATCGCCACCCCACCACACATGAAATGGCACCCCCTCCCCCTGTGTGTGCACGAGGTAGCACTTGGAAAAGACAAGAAAGGCCACATTTGTTCACATTCAGTCTATAGCTGTCATGTGTAATGCACTGAAACCACAGCTCCCTTTCCATATCTAGGCCCCACAACACTTTCCTTGGTTTACCCAAGACACTTCACATACCCTGGTTCAATCCATTGACAGCACGTCGACCCCGGTATACCACATCGTTCCAATTCATTCCATTCCTTGCAAGACTTTCACCCTCCTGTATGTTCAGGCCCTGATCACTCAAAATCTTTTTCACTCCATCCTTCCACCTCCAATTTCCTCTCCCACTTCTTATCATTCCCTCCACCTCTGACACATATATTCTCTTTATCAATTTTTCCTCACTCTTTCTCTCCATGTGACCAAACCACTTCAGTACACCCTCTTCTGCTGTCTCAACCACACTCTTTTTATTGCCACACATCTCTCTTACCCTTTCATTACTTACTCAATCAAACCACCTCACACCACATATTGTCCTCAAACATCTCATTTCCAACACATCCACCCTCCTCACAACTTTATCTATAGCCCATGCAATGATTATTGTATTATCATTATTGTTATTATTGTTGCTGTTTTTATTTTCAGTAATTACTATTATTATCATTGTTATTATTCCTAAAAATTGGAACTGATGGAATCAACTGAGGAGAGGTCCTCCTCCTTAAAGGCTCAGACAGAGGTGTCTGAGTGTGTGTGGATGTAACCAGAACGAGAAGAAGGGGGAGATACATAATGTATTTGAGGAGAACTTGGATGTTTTAACTCTGAGTAAAACAAAGTAAGGGGAAGGAGGGAGGAATGGTTTGGAAATGTCATAGGGGTTACTGTGAGAGTTAGTGCTAAGAAAGAGGTTGCTGTTCTGCTTAAGGAGGAGTTGTGGGAATGTGTGAAAAAGTATAAGGAAGTGAGCCCCAGACTGATATGGGTAAAAATGAAGGTGGACTATGAGATGCAGGTGATTATTAAAGCTTTTGCACCAGGAAGTGAGAGGAGGGAGAGAGTCAAGTATTTTGGTAGAAGGTAATTGGGTGTGTCAGCAATTTTGATGTTGAGGGATTGGGTATAGGTGATGGGAGATTTGAATACGAGAGTAGGTAATGTGGCAGTTGAGGGTTTAATTGGGGGGGCATGAGGAATGAAAATGGTGAACTGTTTTTGGATTTGTGTGTCAAAAAGATGAATACCTAGTGTAAAGAGAGGGGCATACATGTGAGTAAGTAGTAGAGAGGGTAAGCAGACATAATTGAATTAAGTACTAATTGATGGATGGGCAAAAGAGAGAGACTCGGATATGAATGTGATGAGTGTGGTGGATTGCATCTGGTGAGATGTCAGATCATTACTGTTGGAGGAAAGGGTGAAGTTTTGCGAAGGATTTTGAAAAAGAGGAAATTATATGGGTGGGAATATAGTAGTGAAAATGAATGAGCTTGGAAAAGAGGCTTGTGTAAAGAGATACCAGGAGAGATTGAATATAGAATAACGAAACAAGAGTAAATGATGCTCAGGGAATGGGAGGTGTTTAGGGAGTTAGTGCTCACATGTGAGAGAAATGTATGGCATGCAGAAAGTTGGAGATGGGCATGTGAGAAAGGGTAGTGAGTGTTTGCATGAAGAAGTGAAGTCACCGGTGAAGGAAAAAAGAGAGTTGCATGGGTGTATGGGAATTACTTGCAGGGACAGAGTACAAGTGATTGGAAGTTGCACAAGAAGAGCAGCAGGAGGCCAAGAGGAAGGTGCAAGGGCTGAAAAAGGGCAGATAAGTCTCAGGGTTTGTATCAGCAAACTTTAGGGAGATGAAAATATTCTGGGAGGTTGATAGTGTGAGAAGTCCATGCAAACAAATAGGAGTATCTGTGAAGGGGCAAATGTGGAAGTGTTAATAGGCAGAGATGAGTTGAAAATGAGATGGTGTGATCCAGATGAAGTGTATGTACAGATAATTGCAAGACTGAGAAATGTAACATGATAAACAATGATGCAATAATAGATTTTAAAGAATCTACATCATTGCTTTGGCATATGATCATAGGAAACATTGTCCTTTGATGCCAGGTGCCATGTGTTGCTTATGTGGTAAGCTATACAATGCTTGCAGATTCATTTTCTATGTTAGTGATATGGCATCCCAAAATGTTATATGATTGCATGTACAAATGAAGAAGCTAAATTTAATATCAATTCTCAAAATAAAGCTGTTTTTAATTGTAAAACTAGTGAATGGTAATTGAGTCTTAACTCTTCTCCACATGTTTAACATAAAGTAAGTCTGTGTATGAAAAACTTCTTGTTCACACACCTGATACCTGCATCTTTCCATGTAGGAAACAAAAGAATGCATTATTTATTACACTGTACTTATTTATGATATAAATTTAATAACACTGGAAACATTTTATGCTATAATATGAATTCAATAATGCTGGAAACATTTTATCCTATTACTCTATGCATGAAAACTTAGCACAGAATTTTCATCATTGGTTGGAGATGGTACCCACTTTTACAATAGAAACTCGTTCTTCATTAAAACTGTATTTGTTTTTGCTAGAATGTAGTCCTTGGTATTAATGAAGAACATCTTATTGTAACAGCACAGATATTTTGTCAATGTGTTGTGGAAATTCCCATTTTTATCCTCCAGAAATTGCTTATTCCGAGCTCTTGGGGATCAGCTTGACGGAACTCCAAATACCCATCAAAAACATAGACAAGATGTAGTGGCATACATGAGACAACATCGAAGTGATTTTGAACCATTTGTTGAGGATGATGTTCCCTTTGACAGGCACTGTAAGTTACAGTCATTTAGTTTAAAGTTTTATTATATTAGGATGATACTTTTGTGTATTACTGTATTTGAGACACTTTTACCACCTAATTTGTGATGGATATTAGGGTCCAGTACTCCTGGTGATTTATTGTTCGGTCAGCTGTATCTTTGTTTTGACAGAGGAAGAACTGGATGTTGCAAAACAGTCTCATTCACGGTTTGGGTAACCCTCTTTACATTCCTTATGTTTAACCCCTTAAGGAAGGTGGAGTAAATCTTTCACATCTGTTTTCTAGTGAGTAAAGCCTCATTCCTAGTAGTTTAAGTTTTTGACGTTTTTAATGCATGCTGTGAAAGATATTTAACCTGACTTTTATCCCTTTGGTAAGGCATTTGCTCTAATTTTTCTTGCACAATGGAAGCCTAAGTTCAGAATTTAAAAAAAGTTTTAAAGTTTGTTCTTTTAATTAATTACAACATAATGTATTGATTAATATGATATATAGCACAACCCGCTGAGTTGTTGTTTATGAATGCTGTGTGCTAGTCAATGTACACTTACTGCTAGAAGCCTTATGAGGTACTCCAAGAGTATTTTCAGGCATACCAAGTGAGTTGTGTGGTATTTTGTCAGTGTTTTTTCCATAAACAATGAATGACATGAGTGACATAGCGACAAGGTCTTATACACACATCCTTGACATTGCATATATGGAAAAAAGTTTAGTCTGTAGTGTCTTGAATCAATGCGTGGGATGTCACTACAAGCATGAATGGCCTTAAATTTCACAACTGGGGCAGAGGCAGCTATTTCAAGAGCTGGTCCTTGTTTGGGGTCATCTGCTCCTACCTAAGAGCCTCATACGAAATCAGTTACTTCTCAAGGCCAACCCATCATAACTAAGGGTCATACCATTGTCCTGACCATTCAAAGCATCATGCTGAAGGAATTAACAACAGTGAAATTAGACACATGAGAAATACTGTATTGTATGCAACACCTATCTCTTAATCTTATGTGATGATTTATTTTCATAAGAGACGTTATTTTGAAGTATGTCAAAAGTTCAGTTGGGTACATATTCAAAGTGTGGGAAATATTTTAGGTTTTGCCATTTAACCCATTCATTCTTAAGCATGATCTCTGTTTGCATTACATCCAGTTTAAGGTTTTCTCTGAAAATTATTAAGAATTACCCAATGGATTAATTCAACATACTTGTTAAAAGACAGAAAAATAAGATAACATATGTAATCTCTTTTATGTTTCCTTAGTGATACAGTAGTTTGAGCCTTTTTTCCACTACGTAACTCATTACAGGGCCCAAATAAGATATCACAATAATCATCGTCTATTTGTTCTGTTCTCTGGTGCCTGTTCCATCTGGGAAATCCTTTCAGTAATTTTGCAAGAATTTTTTTTCATGCTACTTGTTGTCATAAACTAGTTCATGAGGAGTGAAGTATATGTTAGTCATCTCAGCTCATGCACATCGTTAAACAGAATGAAGTGTCCTGTCAGAACTCCGTATTAAAAAGTGGACTGAATCATGATAGCAGTAGAATGAAAGATCTTGCTGTATTCATGTAATGGCATCACCCTACATAAGTCTTTTTCAACAGTGAGTAACTTAGCTGAACTTGGCACCTATGCAGGCAATGACTGCATTGTTGCCTTTGCTCGTCTTCATGAGGTTGTGGTTGTAATCCATCAGCTGAATGCTCCACTTTGGCAGGTATGTACTATGCTGTATATTTCATATCAGTTTTTCATAAGAATGCAGATGTGCTATTGCTTATTTTGTGTTCAAAATTGGACCTAGACCATTTGCACATAGTATATGATTTTTTTCCTTCATGCATTTGAGCTGTCTCTTGTGAGTTGGGGTGGTGTCAGGATTGGATGAAGGCAAGCAGATATGAATATGCACATGTATGCATATGTGTAGTATGTATATATGTATATGTACGTTATTCATGTGTTTGTGAGTGGATGTGTCTTTCTTCATCTGTTTCCTGGCACTACCTTGCTATTATGGGAAGCAGCTATCAGGTATGAGGAGAAAAGTACATGATCTCTGTACAAATAAAGATATAGAGTAGTTGTAGAGCCCAGATCATTTGTAAATTACATGAAGAAGATTGTTGCTTTTGAAAAATGTAGTTATTTACATGATTTTGACTTAACCACGTGAATGGGTTATTTTCTTATGGTATGAGTACATGAACCTTCACATATGATGTAACAAGGAAATTTAATTTTTATATGTATTTGTTCACAAGTGTGTCCTTGATGAAGTTTCCCAGAGCTTCAGTTTTTCATGTTTGGGCACTTTTTGAATGTAAAGAACAAAATGGGTGCGGATGCGCTCATTAAATCTAAATCCCCATAACTGTACAAATGATAGAGGAGTTTCAGTTATGTAAGGATGTTTTTATGTTTTTTATATGTTTGATATATGAGAATGTATGCTTTGAGCAGTGCATAACCCTTTAAAGTTTCCAACACAGTATATTAAGAACAATCAAAATATATTCCATGTATTTTGAAATAGGTTGGCATGCAAAAATAAGAGATAATATGCAGATTATATACATCTTGTTACTGCTTTACATTGGAGATGTGTTCTTGGAAAACAAAATTAAATGGAGTCATCATATCATGGAACCCAGTTTTCCATGGGATTCAATTTATACAGGGGTTTTGCTCCTGGAAGAGATTTCTTATTTGTTTTCCACAACAATAAGATGCCTAGAAACTTGTGGTATAATGGGTATAATGCAGGTACATCATTAATCTGTGTATTTAGATGAGAAACAACCTTAAAACTGTATAGTTTTTACAAGAGATACATTGGACTATAGACAGGCATGTTGACTTGATTATCATCTTTGATCCACACACTTGGCATTTGGTCAGTTTTCTCCATAACTTCACCTGTGGTATTGAGGATCTTCATATCACTTACAGGTATCATGTTTGAGGCATACTGCCTCTGTTTTAATACTCTGATGTTTGAGTAACGTTTTGAATGGCAGAACATTTTGTAATTTATCCAAGGATCTTCTACTATCAATTTTTTTCTCTCTCTAATCCTTAAGATTTGTGGAAGGGAAGGGAAAAAGAACTTGCAGGAGCTTCACATATCCTACCATAATGGAGACCACTACAACAGCGTACGGAAAATTGGTGACTGTACCTCTAGCCCAGCATGCATCAAGTTAGCTGTAAGTGTTTATTTTTCTTGTTTTGGATTGGCTTGCTGGATCTCATATGACGTTAAAATTATTGTGATGAACTCCATAGTCTGATTTTAAAATCTTATTACTTCATTGCATATTATCTTCTTTCCCAATAAGTTCAGCTTCAGAATCCAAATGAGTTGCATGCAGATGATTTATGTTCTAAGTGTATTTTGTTACATATATATGTCTAGGGGTGTACTGCTTCCTTCAACAACTTATGGCACATAAGAGGTTATGGGTTAATTTGCTAGTAGTCTCTCTTGGAATACACTTTTTCTTCTTCTGTATGGGTTTTGGTTATTCACAGTGGTGTCCAAAGGTCCACAAAGAAGAGGTTGCTTGGATTTCTAACTCCATCTAGGCTTTCCCTGGAAAAGAATTTTTCTGATTAGGGTCTTTTGCTTTAAGAAACACATCTCTTTCTTTTGATTTACTTGATTTACTTGCAGGTTCAGGAGTCAGTAGAAGATACCAAAGATAAAAAGAAAAATGTATCCAAGAATCTAGATAAAGAGTTTACCGATGGTGATCCTCAAGACTATTGTGAAGATTATGCATGTGAAGACTACACTTGGTCGGGGGAAAGATATGATTACTCTGAGCCAGTTTATGAAGGACTTTCCAAAGCTGAACAGATGGTAATGGATCAGACTGGATGTGAGGATTTGCAACTGATACGGAAACAACTTGAGGCTCATGACTTTGGTGTTCACGAAGCCATTGATTTTATAGTGAATTATTTTGTTCTACAACATAAAGGTGAGTTAAACTTTGTTTGAGGAGATGAAAACTTGCGTGAATTACACTACCAGGGATCCAATTATCTTGTATTTATATGATCCTGAGTAGTAGTATCTTTAGGTAACAGAAGATCAGATGTGCACCAAATCTTCAGAATGACAGCGTTTTTTTACAGTGTCATAAAATTAAGTAGACATTACATGATTTAGAGATGTCAATAGGTTTGAAGCTTAGCAAGTAGACTGAGATGGAATACTTACATAGTGCATGACATTTATCCTGCAATGAAATAACAGTGAGGGAATGATTATAATGAATGAATATGGTAGGTATAGAGGTGAAAAGAAGGATTAATTATAATGAATGAATGTGGTAGGTATAGAGGTGAAAAGGAAGAATTTAAGCAGAGAAGGAAGAGTGTGTGGATGTTGACAACATTTCATAAGACATAAGATATGGTATGGATTAAGTTGATAGGCTGAGCACAGGAGAGGACAAGAAAGGCATCCAGTCATCACAATATGGCACTTGGTCAAAAGATGGAGCAAGCAAGTAGAAAACAGAGTTGGTGTTGTGATATGATACAGTTAGGAATTAGATGGTAAAATTAACCACAGCAGTGGATGACATTATGCGTTTAACTGTGGTGGTAATTAGATGGTGGAGTGGAAGGAGACAGGGTTGGAGATTAGTGGTTATGGATCAGGATGAGAAGTGTACATTGGGAAGGTACATGTGGGGTAAAAAACTGTGGTATATGTGTAAGGGAAAATGAAAAGGGAGGACAAAGGACTGGATAGTATAAGGAACAGGGAACAGTGAAAAAGGAAAAGGACTAATTAGATCAGAAATTATTTCCCATGGTATTAGATGTTGTCTTACCTGCACACATAGCAGCCTTTTTGAGTAGGGTAGAGCCATGGCACAAACTTAGGAAACCATCACCTCCTCCAGTATTTCTCTCCAACCCTATGGGCTGCAGGTGACTTGGCAACTTCATGAGTGTTCTGCCAGGAGTATCTTGTTAATCAGCCATAGTTCTCCATCTGATTTTGTTCAGTTTAATTCAAGTATTGTATATTTGACTCTGTTGGAAGAGGAGGGGATTAAATACAAATATCTTAACATGCATGGTATATGTTACTGTAATTACATTTTGTGGCAGGGGTGCATGATGTCTCCATGGTTGTTTAATTTTTTATGGATGGGGTTGTTAGGGAGGTGAATGCGAGAGTTTTGGAGAGGGACAAGTATGCAGTCTGTTGTGGACGAGAGGGCTTGGGAAGTGAGTTGTTGTTCACTGATGATACAGCACTGGTGGCTGATTTGGGTGAGAAACTGCAGAAGTTGGTGACTGAGTTTGTTTAAGTGAAGTGTCTGGGGTAAACCATGGAAAGTTTTGTGGGGCCTGCTTGTTGAAAGGGAGCTATGGTTTTGGTGCATTACACATGATGGCTAGAGACTGAGTGTGAACGAATGTGGCCTTTGTTGTCTTCCTAGCGCTACCTCATGTGCTCAGGGGGAGGAGAGTGCTGTTTTTCATGTGTGGTTGGGTGGCGATGGGAATGGATGAAGGCAAGTATGAATATGTACATGTGTATATGTGTATATGTATGTACATGTTGAAATGTATAGGTATGTATATGTGTGTGTGTGTGTGGGCATTTATGTACATACATGTGTATGTGGGTGGGCTGGGCCATTCTTTCTTCTGTTTCCTTGCGCTACATTGCTAACGTGGGAGACCGACTAAGTATAATAAAAGAAATAAATAGATAAATAAATAACATTCACCAGGTCTGTGGTCTTATCTTACATTTGCAAGGTTTCTGCAGATTTTTATGGTCAGTTGTACATGTGCATGTGCCAGTACAGTGGTATTATGGGTTTTCAAAAATGTCCCATTTTGGACTTGAAATTTTGTCTCCAGTGCATAGGAATGTAGGAGCATACTTTATCCCTTGGCTCATTTGTCATCCATGTATCCTGACTCTCAGTTTTTCAGTTTTCCATCTTAGAATAGTAATGTGTGTAGTGTATGTGATTAACTCACCTACATTCTTCAGTAAATTTATCTAAATTTTGCATAGTCCCTAAATGCATTATGATTTGCACATTGTTTTGTAATATGTGTTGAACAGTTTATCTCAAGGTAAGAATTTGCTGGTGGGCTCTTTTTTATTGGTTAGGGTTTATAACATCAGTTGATGAACCATATTTTCACAGATCTGACATGATCCTTACATAATGAAAACTGCCATTGTTGTGATAGAAAATTTTGCACAAAATATTATACCTTTCACTAAAAACTCTTTTTCAGATTAAGGATGTGTAATATATTGAATTCTTATATTTTCATTTTGTTTCTCTAAAACTTGACATAATATCATATCCCCTTACGATGAGTATTTATTAGTTTTTATCCAGCCCTTATAACCACATTGGGAGCATTCATGTCGGTTTATTTTGCATATCTTGTATCATTTGAATTTTTAAAGTAAGGTTTACTTTTCTTGTTTTAGGTGAATATCCACAAACTACCCCAAACAGTAGCAGTGGTTTGTGGAGCCCAAATGGTACAGGGACACACTTTTTGGTGGAAAATGCTGCTGCACCTCCACCCCCTTCCATCCACCCAAGCTACCAAAAAAAGTCTCCTCAGGAGAAGATTCAACAACGTTTACGTACACAGCCGGTAAATTGATTTTGAATACCTGTGTATTTTTGCCATTCAAGACATTCTGTTTTGAAGATTTCTGTAGTTTTATTCATCTTAATCAAGATATTCTGTTAGAGATCTTAACTTGGTGACCTCTCTGACAGAGGTCAAGAATCCTGTCTGTGGAAATAAGGTATTTGAGAGAAGCATTTTGTATGACTAGATGAAATGAAAAAAGTAATGAGGGGGTGTTTCAGAGATTTGGTATGGCAGGGAATGCAAAGAGAATAAATTGTCGAGTCGTAATGGTCATACATATTGCTTTAAGGTGTTTGGGCATGTGAAAAGAATGCAAGATGAGTTTATAAGGAGAATGTGTGATCGTATGATGTAGCGTGGGGAAATAGAGTGGAAGAGTACTAGAGGGAGGGAAATGGGAGGAGAATGCATGGAATGGTGTATGTGAAGGGAGCATGTAAGGAGAGGGATAAGTGAAGTCTATTTTGCCATGGCGACTTTCTTGATGAGAGCTCTCGAAGGGAACAAGCATCACAGATATAGTTAGACACAGTCACACAGGTTTGCCATATGGGCTTTGATATGATATCCAGGTTGATCTTAGAGTGTGGAAGAATCTCCTATAATAAGAGATTTAGACAGAAAAATTGATTACCTATTTGTACAGTACTAAGGAGTTCTATGCTCTACAATCACCTAACTATATTTTAGTTTGTGTTTCTTTAGGTGTTAAACATTTCATGTGAGGATAATGCCTCCTTTTGAATAGATGGCTGAGGTGGAACTTGGACCTCTCCTATCTATCTGCCTATATGTCTGACACCCATTACCATCAGAAACACCATCTAGAGGGTGGCCATGAGGAGAGGGTAGTAGTTGTCATATGGATATTCTCAATTTCCTCAGACACTTGCATTAAGTGGATTCCAGAAAGTCAGTATCAGCTTTTCAGCAGACAGATAGCTGAATCATTTTGTACCTGTGTAAATGAGCAGTGCTAAGTGGTTTACTGCTTTTTTCAATTAGGATTTGGATAATTTGTTTTGTAACTACATGTGAGACATTTTTTTTTTTTTTCTTTGAAGTATTTCATCATTTTCTGTCATGACAGACCTTTTTCTGTTTTCCCACAGCACATTTCTAACTCTAAACGCAAGGAATTAAAGAAGCAGTTAAGGAAGCAACAAGCGCAAGATCGGAAACGACATCACCAAGCAGGCCTTGATGATGATGATTTAACCTCTAATGATGATTCGGAGGTCATTATTGTCAAAGACATTGGTTGTCTGAGTATCTAGTTATTAGCAGATATGTTTTTGAATAAAAGAGTATTTAGAAGCTGTTCCATTATCTAAAGAATAGGCACAGAGTGCTTTCTTAAAGATATGGTAATGTCTCCTTTGGGCATCAGATTCTTAAAGGATGAATGGTATAACTGTTGTTGAAGTATATAAAAGTATCTTTTTCAAATGAATGTTCAGTATTAATGTCTCTTTTGAAAATAGAGCATGATTTTGTAACTTCTGTGGATTTGTTATAATCTGTATTTTACTCATAAATTTTCAGCATCTTGTGAAAGACAATAACTTATTCTGTGTTTGCCACCTAATTTGAATGAAGGATAAGACAGAAAGATAGACTGATGTGTTGCCTGTAGAAAAGGAGAAATATTTACTACCAAATATTTCCCTTAGAATTACAAATTGAACATCTTCTACTGGTATGCCACATGATGATGAACTTGAAGCCACAGAATTAGTCGTGCATATACAATTGTTATTAGAACCTTAATCAAACATTGGCATGGAAAAGAATTTTAGTCTTAGCGCGTAACATCTTATGGCTCATGTAAGAAAGTTTAATGGCGTGGCAGAATTGATTAGTTGTTTCTCATATAAAAGTTTTAAAATTTTCCACAAACTTCACCTTCTATTACTGCACATTCAGCCTTACAGCTAAGGAAGATCACACTTTAGGAGGAATAATTTTCAATACCATTCCACTTGATGAGATTAAGGGTAAATATTGTGTACTTTTCCAAAGATCATGGTCCATAATAAAGGCAGATCTCAGTTTTCGTCTTTAAGATCATAATACCAAGAGTCCACCAGAAAGGCAGTATGAATTTTTTCTCTCAGCTTTAGGTCATGAAATGAAGTCAGTTGAAAATGCAACTGTATTGAAATTATCTTAGTATATGTTTATATCTTGTATTCTCCTACTTTTTTATGGCATTAAACAGATTTAGTGTTAATCTATGTCACTACCATTCCACCAAAGAATAATTTTTTACTTCTTAAAGTAAGCTTTTTTTGCACTTATTTGAAATGAAAAAAGACACAGCAAAGAAAAGATATTTTTCATGATATGTAAAGACATGTAATATCACTGGTGTTCTGTTATATTAGTTTTGATTTTGCCAGTATATTTTAGTACATCATCATGGCTGTTTCCTCAACATTTTTGTGGAATTTGTTTTGTGAAAAAGATGTTATATATTTTATCTTTGTTTAACTTCACAGTAAGTCAGAGCCATGATTATTTTAATTCACAGCCACACCATTATCATTTGATTTTTAGCTGATACCCCACAGTGTAGTATTTCATTGTTATTGTTCCGTAGCAATACTTTTTTTTAGGAGTGGTGCATCAGATAATTCTTTATATATTCATGTTTTGAGTTTTCTGTTCAAGTACAGAAAAAGTCCGATTATCTGACTTTCAGGTATTTGATTATTCCAAGTATCAGTCATGGTTCATTTAGGTGGACTAGATACTCATTATCCCCCAAAATGCTGGTTATCAGATATTTGGCCCTCTTGTAGAATCTATGTAGTCTTTTATGAGTTGGTCGTTCGAGGCATTGCAATTCAAGCATTCTTAGTTGCTTTTATGTACGATGTCAGGGTTCCTCATAGTGTCTTTGAGTGGCTTCTCATTTTTACTGAACTTTATTAGAAATAGTGTCCTCATCTCACGATGTCGGCTAAAAACTGGTAGTATTTATGCTGAGTTCATCATAAAGCAGTACAAAGAAGTGAAAGAGAGTGGTGTTAAGTTTTCTGCAGAAAATTAACATAAAGCTGTTTAAGATGGTGAGCTTGGGACTAGGTATTGCTATGAGTTTGACTTAGATATGACAATTTTGATGACTATCTTGATGGTTAAGGATAGTTTATTCATGTTTCGTGCTGCCAAGTAAGCTATTTGCTGTGGTGAGATAAGTACAGGCAGTAATGAAAGTGTTGTGGATAAGAAAAAAGGGATAGATCTTATAAGAAGGAGACTCTTTCCTGTGAGACTATTTTTGGTGATTTGGAGATAAGTTACTGACTTTGTGCATAGGAAGTTCACGCATCGAGGTGCACAGTTTTTAAACTAAGTGCTTATGTTTGTTGCTGAGGTAATAGCATAAGGTCTTGTAAGCCACTTAACCTGCAGAGTTTGCATAATGATATTTTTTTGTTATCGTATTTTTTTGATTATTCTTTATGTATAGTTTCCATCATGTACCTGTATCCAACGTAGTATGACTTAGTTATCTGTATTAGTTTCTGTGCAGAGACACACATTTAGCTTGTTTGATACAATTATAGGAAGTTTTAATGAATTGTATTATTGATTTTTTTGTGGTATCAGCTGCAAGACTCATTTCCAACTGAAAGATTTTCTTAGAAGTTGTGTAAGCAAAGTTTTCAATAAAAGTGTCTGGATGTATACATAAAAGATCATATTGGAATAAGAGTTTCTACTGACCATTAATAAAAGAACTGTAAATGTTTATTTACTGAATGTAAGAATTCTGTGAATTTTTTGTCTCATTTGTGTAGATATTTGTTTAGGAACACTTTCTGATAGTGAATTGGATATCTTAAGAATATGCAGTAAAAATTTGAATAGTACAATGCATGACTCATCAGAGGCGGCTCCCTGCCAAATGGCTATAGGTTAATGTTTAAACCTCATGTATTGCAAAACTAACCTACAAAAGATGTGGACCAGTTGAAACTTATTAACCCACAAAAGTTTTTAAACAATGAGTACAGTATTGCAGTGAATATAAATTATCTTTTTTCAGTTATATTAAATTTTTTTTTTTTTTTTTTTTTTTTTTATCTTTTCTATTGATCTAATGAACTGTTTCGACTAGTTTGGATAGGGAAGAAATGAAACCAGGAACAGTACAAAGAAATGGACCTCCCCATCCATTACATTACAAAGAAGAACGAAACACGCAAATATGAATCTTACCTTTGCTAGTGTTGTCTCCAGAGCTCTACTCGCCTTGCTTCAAATGCAACACTATGAAAAAAAGTCAACTGTATACCAATCTTCCAAGGATCACCAATTTTGTCTTTCAAGCATCGTGCAGTGTAGTACAGAGCTCGAAACACCAGAAAATCATTATCATGATTACAGCCAAGGTTGCAAAACAAAATCTGATATTTCAACAACCTCGGATATTTATTGATTGGCATGATTGGACTCTTTAATACAGGTGTCATCAGAGTGAAGTGTCCAGCATCGTGTTTGTGAAAAGAAGTTGCTTTTGAATGTCCTCACATACTTGTGTGCTAAACGCTGTAGTACTTATCGGTATCATTGTGTGACTACACGACTGCTTTCATTGTTTAAATAGCTCAAGATGATGCCTGCAATATGCCAATCTATCATAGCCACGCCTCGCAACCATACAACATTGTTGGAACCACTATTCCCTCAAACATACCCATTTTTGCTTTCCGAGATAATGTTCTCGACTTCCACACATTTTTCAAGGCTCCCAAAATTTTCGCCCCTCCCCCACCCTATGATCCACTTCCGCTTCCATGGTTCCATCCGCTGACAGATCCACTCCCAGATATCTAAAACACTTCACTTCCTCCAGTTTTTCTCCATTCAAACTCACCTCCAATTGACTTGACCCTCACCCCTACTGTACCTAATAACCTTGCTCTTATTCACATTTACTCTCAACTTTCTTCTTCCACACACTTTACCAAACTCAGTCACCAGCTTCTGCAGTTTCTCACATGAATCAGCCACCAGCGCTGTATCATCAGCGAACAACAACTGACTCACTTCCCAAGCTCTCTCATCCCCAACAGACTTCATACTTGCCCCTCTTTCCAGGACTCTTGCATTTACCTCCCTAACAACCCCATCCATAAACAAATTAAACAACCATGGAGACATCACACACCCCTGCCGCAAACCTACATTCACTGAGAACCAATCACTTTCCTCTCTTCCTACACGTACACATGCCTTACATCCTCGATAAAAACTTTTCACTGCTTCTAACAACTTGCCTCCCACACCATATATTCTTAATACCTTCCACAGAGCATCTCTATCAACTCTATCATATGCCTTCTCCAGATCCATAAATGCTACATACAAATCCATTTGCTTTTCTAAGTATTTCTCACATACATTCTTCAAAGCAAACACCTGATCCACACATCCTCTACCACTTCTGAAACCGCACTGCTCTTCCCCAATCTGATGCTCTGTACATGCCTTCACCCTCTCAATCAATACCCTCCCATATAATTTACCAGGAATACTCAACAAACTTATACCTCTGTAATTTGTTTCAATGTATCCAGTTTTTCCTATCATTGGTATCCAACTTGCTACAGGTCCCAACATGGTTAGATAATCGAACTTTCACTGTATATGCCATATGTATTGAGTGTACTGTTCTGTGACAGGAAAGGAAATCCACACATAGTAATTGTTAACAGTTTGATACAAATTATGATAGGAAGTTTTATATGAACATTGTATATTTATTAGCACAAAAAAATTTTTTTTTGATTGGTCATTCAAAGCTGCAAGACTCATTATCCTAACTGAAAGAATTTTTCTTAGGAAGTTGTGTAAAGCAACAGTGTTCTCATTCAAAATGGCTGATGTCATAACCATAAACAGCTTCTTTTGGTAATCACAAGATCACTGAAATCCTTTATATAAAAGAATACCTGTATAATGTTTATTTCATTAAAAGATAAAAGAATATCTGCTGAATTTTATGCTCTACATTTGTGTGTATGATATTGTGTTTTAGGAACACTTTCATGAATAGTGAAATTGATATCTTAAGAATATGCAGTAAAAATTTGATAGTAGAGTGGCATGTCTTCATCAGAGAAGCGAGCATCCCTCCATTTGGCCAGCATATGGGTTTGATGTTAGAAACCTCACTGTATTGCAAAACTAATTCCTACAAAAGATGTGGACCTGTTTGCACTTAATCCACCCCACAAAAAATTATGTTTTTTATTACAAATAGATGAACATATTGCAGTGAATACAAATTCTGCTCTGTATCATAATAAAATCTTTCTTTTACTATCTCAAAACCTTCATGATCTAATAGAAAGGAATTATCACTAGTAGTGGGAATAGGGAAGAAATGATACTACCCACGTATCTACTACATGTCATAGGATGAGATGATCTTCCCATCCTGTATTACATTCCAAAGGAAAGAACTGAGAAAAGAGCCAAATGATCTTTTATCCTCTAGGGCTCAGTCATTTGTTCTGGGCACTACCTCGCTCTTGCTTTGAAATGGCAAACATATGAAAAAAAGTACAAGCATCATGCCAATCTTGGAACGGATAACCAATTTGTTATTAAAGAAAGGTGAACAGTGTAAGAACAAGAGAGACTAGAAACACCAGGGAAAGGAGCAGATGATGAAGTGATAAGAAGCAAGGAAATGCAAAAAAAAAATAGATGAGAATATTTCGAAGAACTTGGATATGTTAGTTGATAGGGCAGTGGATGTGGACTGTTTAATACAAGGTGTATGCAGAGTGAGAGTGTCCTGCATGTGGTTTGGTGAAAAGAGAGTTGATAGTGAAAGCCTCAGATTACTTGGTGTGCTAAAGCTGCTGGTAGTGTATGGTATTGCAGTTGGTTTGTTGACTGAATAGACTGGCTGTTCATTGTTTAAATAGCAGATATGCATAACATGTATAGATCCATTATATAAAGGGAAGGAGGATGAAAGCAAATAAGTCTGCTGATTATTCTGTTAAGATGTATGGGAGAATGATGATCGTGAGTGTTCTTCAGTCAGGTTGATGGTCAATCTTCATGGATGTCGGTGATGAGGGAAGTGAGTGCAAGGGTGTTATATAGAGGGGCAGATCCACAGCATACTGGATTTAGGGAGCTGGTGAGATGAATCTGATGTTCGTTGCAGATGACATATAGTGTTGGGGCTAGACCCAATGGAGAACCTTAGAAGCTGACAGGGTCTGGGGAGTGTGAAATGAGAGAGTTGAGAATGAATGTGAAGTAAGGTAATGAGATGAAACAGAGATATGGTTTGAGAGTGGTCTCAGCAGGGGGTGGAATGTTAGAGAGCAAAATGAGTCCTAGGTTGGGGGTGGGAGTTTGAGTTTCTAGGTTCATTGAGAAGTGTGTGAAAGGAGAGGTCAGTGTCTGATAAGGCATAGATGGGCATGTTTTAAGGTACAGTAGTCACAACACTATTGTACAGTTATATCTTAGGCCCTGAATACAAAGGAATGGAAGAGGGTGAATAAGTTGAAATGTATGAGGATCATGTGTTTTGTGAGGAAGGAGGATTATGTAAGCAAGGTGTGATTGAGAGAATTGACCAGGTGTGTTAAAATGCTTTGGATATATGTAGAGTAGCACTGAGGCACTGACTAAGAGGATATATGTATCAAAAGTGAAGGGAGCAAAGGGAAGTACTTACATGTCTACAGAGACTAAGAACAAGATTTTACCAGAGTGGCAGATGCTAGTGATTTGTATTCACAGTTTGTTTTGAATACTGCTGTTTCTGCTGTCAAGCACCTCCCATTATTGTTCATCTGAGGATCATCTCGTATTGACCTCAGCCATTGATATATTTTTTCTTGAGTGTTTATGTATTTGTTCCTTGTATTTTTTAATTTATTATTGTATTGCATTGAAAAATCTAGCTTTTTAGCCAAACCTTCACATAATTTTGGTATCCATTTGCTATGGATATATTACCTCAGGCTTCATATTTCTGTATCATCCTTTCTGACGTTTTTAAGTCCTTGACATTTTTCTTGTTACTGTCCACCCGCTGTATGCTTATGTTATGATGTATCTTTCTGTTCTTTCCAGACTGCACAAATGATCTATTTCAACTTCTCTGTTAGTTCATTTCAGTTTTGCATGCAAAATGATTCCTTATTCTCTCTTGCTTACTTTCATGTGTTTGTTTACCATGCAGAGAAGCAGTGCTCAGTTTTATTTATTCGACATACACTGAACATTTCATCATTACCTCCTGTCTGTGATTGTGAATATTCTTATTGTCATATCACTTATTATTTGGCTTGATAGTACTATCTTATTAATGTGTTCTTTGAATTTTAGATTCTTGTATATGTTGATTTCTATGAGTGGAAGGTTGGAGTTATGGCCTGAACATTCAGGAATGCAAGAGGATATGCATGGGATTGAAAGATTTTGAACATTGTGGTATACAAGGGGCAACACACTGTCAATGAGCTGAAACAATCGGGGGAAACCATGTTATGGAGCATGACTGTGAGTGGAGGGATTTGTTTTCGATAGGTGAGACATGAAAACGAGAGTGGACACCAACCCTAACATGGCACTCCCTTCTCGATCACTTGCACTAACTTCTCTCTCCCCTAACCCCCCACCCCATGCACGACCTTCCCTGACCCCCATCCCTCGCGCTTCCCTCCCCTCCACTGAGTGATCCAGACCCCTCAACTCCAGAATGACCCCTCACTTTCCCCATCCTTATCCCAGGAGCTGCCATCCCTTCCCGACCCCCCCCCCCCCCCCCCAAAAAAAAAAAGCTGCGTGACCTTCCTGTCACCCAGCCTTCCCCTCCCCCCAACTCAGACTGTCCTCTTGGTGGTGATCTGTTCGGCCTATATTGGACATAGGCCATTTCATGTAAAGTGTAAAAAGTATCATTTTCTAGGAAGTGCAGCAACCGAATAAGAAAATATATCGGATTATGCGCTATGGTTAAAGAAAATTCATAACTCATTTTCGGAGTTTCTCATTAGGATGTAATATGCAAAAGGCCACGTCATTACTCCATTTTAATATAATAGAACACTGTATCACAGAGACTTTGTCATTTCTTACATAGCTATTTTGCCGACTTTTCGACCAGTGGGTCAAAACGTTATTTTGCCAACCAGTGTCTTTTCGACTATTTTTATTCCCGTGCTTTTTTTAGCTGAAGGTGAGATAGGAATGGCGTGCTGAACCCTCTCGTTACCAGGAAGTAAGGATGATTAGTGTTTTAACCCTACTCTTGCTTAAGACTTTAAAGATGACGGTTAGGTATACGTGATGCAAATAAGGTCAATCTCTTTGTTCTTTGAAATTAGTATTTGTTGGATTATTGATATTTACAAATTTACTAGGGAGAAAAACGATAATTTACTAGAGTGGACATAAAGGAAAATAGATTAGTTGGTAAATTACTTTATAACCCACCGCGTCAGAGCAGACGACAATATACAATTTGACCCACCGATTCTGACGTCAGTAAAATGACCATTTTTTTTTTTTTTTTTTTTTTTTTTTGCGTACAATCTCCATAGTCTCCTCAGTGGTGAGGTGATTATTGATAATCTCATATGTGGTGTTCATACTCAGCTGTTTGGATAGTTTTACTTCATTTCCTTAGAGTGGTTTACTAAAGTTTGTACAGACTCATTACTTATCTTCTTTTATGGCAGGGAACGAGTAATATATATATTTCCCCTCTCATAGTATCTTATAATTGACGTAAGTTATTACTTTCGATGGCAGGCATATCACGTGATAAAACTTTCCCACCGTTTATTTTCTCCTCTTTCGTAATCATGTGACATCTTTGTGTTACACGTACTCTGCAATTATGTCCTGACATTTTGCTTTCCTAGTGTATATCTTTATACTTTCATCGTGAATTCAGGTATGATTTATCTATCTATCGACTTGAAAATATGAAGAATGCTGAAGGCTACTGAATTACTTTTGAAGAAGAGGAATATTACGATCAATTTACAGATTTAGAATGTCACTATCAGCAGATCAAGCATTGCCTTCTCGTTTTCTTTGAAGGTTTAGAATATGAGAAATGTTGAGGCTGGTACTGTTTTCTGTAATATGACCCTTATTCTTCACATTTTGTTTTAGCCAATCTTTATGTATCATCATCTTTGGTAATATGACATTTTTTCTTTACATGGTATTTAGCTGTCAGCGGTTTTATACATTAGTACGGTGAATTGAACTTTAGGTTTAATACCCTCATCCCAAAATGGTTTAAAATGGTTCTGAAGTCATTTAAAGTGTTTTGCCCTGTAGAGGATCAAGGTCGGATTCACCTCTTCTGGACGTTCCCTCTTCCAGTTTTTCAAAGCCATTCCACCTATGGACCCCAGCTTTAACTAACTATAACTTGACAGATCGTGTTGGGCCTTAATCCTGTAAGTTAGATTTTATTAACTTAAGATTCTCGTGACACTAATATTATCTAATCGATTCATTTGACTTACATAACACTCCTTCCATAACTCTGACCGGCTTTGATCAGTTTAGCATAATTTATGCTCTCCCAGGGGAATAAAGAGTAGAGCAAATGATATGTGGACATATATAAGGCATCATTAATGGCAGTGTCTCAGAAGGTATGAAATGTTAAAAATCAAGGCCGGCCCTTTCTATGGGCTCAATACTTTCAAAGCGTAGGGCCCAGACCGCTAATCCCAAACGTTATGTATCAACCTTAAAAAAAAGCAGGAAATACTGTCCCAGAAACCCAAAATGTTCACATTTCTCAAGGGATGTGCTCCCTGGATCCCCGAGACCTCATTCATATTTTTGTACTCTTATCTTTTACTCTGCCATCAATCATTTCAATGTATGAGAACCACATTAGAAGTAAGTATTTGTATCTATCTTACATGCTATCTTCTTTAAGACATCTAAATGTGCTCACTGTCCATGTATTTTGCCTAAAGATGCTCATCCACAGTACACTAGTAGTAGAGCACATGTACCATAACTTTCATGTTAGTTTTGGCTAAAATGGAGCCTTTTCTGCATTTCATGAACACTGTCACTTTCAGTACATTAGGTATTACCGTTTCATAGCCATCATCAAACTGTAACAGCTTATACGAAAAAGATAAAGCAGATTTCATATCTGATGGTCAATATACCTTTGACAAAACGCATGATTTCTGTGACTGGTTAATACAGCTGATGGTTAATGACAGTTCAGCTTTACTTCTTATGCATATCCATTTAGTGGCAAATTAACGTGATTTGTTTCGATATAATATTATGTTAGTTTCGTTTCCTCTTGTTCTACTACATAAAGAGAAAACCACTGTTCATGTAAAGGGATTCATGAGTAGATTATTGGCAGTTTTAGAGATTTTCCTGGAAAAAAGAAGCTCAAGAGAAAGCTAAGGAACTCTCATTTTTAGCGCCTTCCTCCTCCAGCCAATGAGAGAGAGACAGTTCGCTAAATGAAACATACTTTCCGATTTCTCTAATATCCATCGTTCGGACCTTCCTGAATTATAAGAATATTCAATTCGATATCTAGTCTAACAGTATATATTTAGAATTATATTCCCTTGAGTCACATCGAGAATATCTTAGATAAAAATGATGAATATGGAGTAAAATGTGTTACCCAAATGTCAGCAATTGTTTGGGTTGTGTTGTGTGTGTGTCGTCAGCTGTGAGGACCTGAGTGATAGTGGCCGTGGATGTCGCTACCCAGCATAACTGATTGTGTGGACTTATTATTACTATCGTTAGGGTAATAAAGTTCAAGATGCCGCCGCCTATGCCTGTAGGGAGCCTAACCATGGCCTCCTTTGCCCTAATGGCAGCCGTCATAGGAAATGCATATTACAAGAAAAGACAGTTTTATCCAACTGTCGTTTACATCACCAAATCTAACCCGGGCATGGCGGTGAGTATACAATGAATGTGGTTTTTTTTTCATTATGTAGATAATTGTTTTAATCATTCACTGACGCAGCGATTTTAACCTGCACCCCGATGACGTATTCGAGGTCGGACCCAATTTTGGGTGTCAGTGGGTACGTAAGGTCGTATTATTCCTCTGGGGCGTGGCGATTATAATGTGTCACTATAAATATAAATCATGTCAATGGATATGTCGTAGGTCGTAGAAGTATTCCACCTGCAGCAACCACCCTGAAGAATGTTAGGGTGCGTTATGTTTGGGTACGTTAGGATGAATTGAGTTTCATGATAAGGTGCTGAAGTGCTTCAGGCACCCCAGCGGATAGTTGCCTCACAGGACAGTGTGTGAAGAGAGCCGTTTAGGCTAGTAAACATCCTTGACCTAACCTAAGGTCGAGGATGAGTAAGGTGAGTTCAGAGGTTATTTATGTAGGGCAAGTATCCTGTGTTGTGATTGTCCTTTAGGGCACTGTTAGCACTTCAGCCTCTTTTGGGTGTCTTTGAGTTCATATTATTGTTCTTCCCACTTTTTATTTTTTTCAAAAAACTACCAGCCCAAGAAAGTATGATCTAACCTGGCCTTCCATAACATACTTTGTAGTGATTGCTACTGATGGAATAGATTGAGAGTGTTAATGGTTAAAGCTGAAAACCACTGAGACCAACCTCAAGCTGACTAGTATCTTGGAACATCAAAATAAGGTGCATTTACAGGAACACTATTATAGTGTAGAAGACCCTGATGACTCATGAAATGTATGGGTATATTTTGCAATATCCTTTCTAAAGATAACACCATTCTATTCAATTCATCAAGATTTACCAGGTTTAAGCCAGGATGATAGTTGATCAGGATCACGTATCTTTGTGATAGGATGTACCAATTTACTAATGGATGTATTTATGAAGAAAGAAAGGCTTCCATTTTTGAAGAGAAATAAGAGATGAACAAGCACAGGTGTGATTTCAGAAGCACATTCTTTCAATACATATACAGGGATGCCAGCTTGTCCATAAGCCATGCATATGTCCAAAAGGAGAAGTGCTCTCTGAAAGACAAAGGGATTTGCTGTGAGGGCCTAAGGATTAGAAAAACAACCAGTGAGGGAAAGTTAGTCATCCAAGATGGAGTTAGAGGAGAAAAGAGAACCACAAAAGAGTTTCCTTATTAATGAAAGGGACAGCTATAATACATTCAGAATGGAAAACTGAAGGATTTGTAATGCAAAAGAAGTATTTAGAAGTGCTTTTACTTAAAGGCCAGAAAAGCCTCTCTGTGGATGAAAAGGAGAGGTTGTCGCACTTTTGATAAAGGAACGCTTTGTTTTAAGGACATTTTTAATATCAGGTTGCCTTGCTTGAATGACCTCAACAAGAATGATTGAACCACTTATTAAAAGAATTAGGTTAAGAGGATGAGGGTTTATATGCATTTATTGTTACAACCTCTACTATTCATGCACCAGAGGTGGAAGCATCAGTAATTTATCTCTTGGCAAAAATGCATTTTCAAGGAGTATTATCTGTGTTCACTACAGTGGAATCATTGCTACCACTGTGAAGAGTGATTTAAGGTGTGAGATTTTGCTTTGTCACAACTAAAACCATGATTTCAATATTAAATGACTCATTAATGGTAGCATTATGAGGGAGAGGGAAAATATGGGTTTAGATAATAAATAAAGTGATGTGAATATACCAATGAGTTTATTGAAAAAAAGATAACCCTTTCATTTTAATGTTGTGGATTCTTATGGGTTCTGTGAAAGTCCATCATTATCAAAGCATGTACTCCAGTAAACTGTGCTGTGGATCATATGGTTGGAAGGTAAACTGAGTTCTGATGTCTACATAGATATAGAAATCTTATCCTGTGTGGGACAGATCTTTTAAGGGAAAAAAACAGTAGTAGGATACAGAATTTGAGCTAGATGCTCCCAAAGTTTGGAGATTAAAACCCTTCAGTGTGTGTGGTTGGTATGGGAATGTTGGAATAAATACAGATGCTGCCTTTGAGAAAGAATCAGGAGTGAAGATGACACTTGTTAGATTACTGCACTAGGGATGGAAAATGTTGATGTTAAATAGACTTGCTTTGTGGAAGCATTCATTGAATATAACTGGTGATGTATTTTATGAAATATTCAGGATGGGAACAACTGGAAACATTGGAGATGATTATGCAACTTTGTGAATAACAGTTTACAGCACATTTTGTGACAGTCTATTTCCAGTGCCTCCATGGTAAAATGCTGTCCCATAGTAACTGTTCACACACCTCTACTGTTTCTCATTACCATATTTGACAGTGATTCAGATACAGATAACAGTTTCATTTTCTTTGCAGATGTTATTAGAATGAATATGAAGTTTTCGTGAGTAGAAGACACCGGCAAATTAAAAACAGATGGTGGGTCACTGAAAGAAACAATTTTTCAAAGTGAAAAGTTCCAACTTACACCATTATGGGGAGTGAAGGTATAAAAGCAGTATTGCATGCTGAACAGAAACAGAGACCATCATATCTTGAATGAACAGTATGAAAGACTTTGGAGTAATAAAATCCGATAACCTTATCCTTAGCAAGCACAGCAAAGCAACAGGTACCTTTTTCAGTAAAGATGGCCAGCTGGATTTTATGGACTTTCAAGACAAAAGAGAGAACAATCATTGATGGTGTTGATTAGGTCACTAATACTTTCCCTAATAGCATAGTGTACTGCTGTTTTCTAACATCACTTTTTTGGGGGGGGTGAAATTGACACTGTAAAGGATCTCAAATACTGGGAATGACTGAACACCAGGGAGCAGATGGGACAAATGTACAGGTATCATGATTTACACTTAGAAAATCCTGGAAGGCAAGGTTCCTAATTTACACTCAAAAAATTTTCCTTCTTAGTATGACAGACATGGAAGACTAGAATTTTACCACTGAAGTCAAAATGTGCATTGAGGAAGATTAGAAAGAGTATCTAAACATCAAGTGCCCAAGATTTTTTGGTACTTTACTAACATCCTTCACAGATAATACTGGGTGTTCATTGGATAAATTCAAGATCTTGGATAATTATCTACATTGCATACCAAACTGGTTAGGCTTTGGTGGTTATGAAGGCATGAGAGTTGCGGCCTCCAGCAGTTTGGTTAACTAACAACCCACCTAAGCAGCTTCAATTCAAATGAAGCTGTGATGGTAGATAACACCTGAAATGTTTCTAAGGGAAAGTAAATCTGTTTTGTTTTTTAATCTGTGTCACCTTTGAGGTTTATTGGTAATACCCATCTGGGTATCGGGAGGGTTAGTGATGGCTGCAAAGTGAGCCAGCACTTCAGTGGGGTTTACAATTTCTCCTCTTTTTTAAAAAGGTCGTTGAAAGATACACTCAAAAAAATAATTATCTGCTAAAATTTTGTTATCAAGGAGAGAGGGAAGGGGGTGAATTTGCCTTTTATATATCTGGAATGGGGAAAGTTTTCTCATAAGAAGAAAGGAAAAGGTAAAAACAAGAAATAAGTGGGAGGGGAAAAAAGGGAAGAGTGATCAACATGTTTCCAAGTGTCACCCTTGATGTTATGCCTTTTCTTTCTGCCTCTCCCACATGTGGACTGATGGCATTTTGTCCACAGACATACAGTCACTCCTTTTCATACATGACACATGACAATACTTGACTTACATGACTCATTATTTGTAACCCGAGATTTTTCTGTGGTGAGTGCTGTGTGCTAGCATACCTTTTGGCAACATGTTAGGAGCAGTAGATAGAATATTAGTTTGAAACATTAGGTAGAAGAAGTAGATAGGGATGGTAAGCAGGAACTTAAGGTAGTGAAAGGTTGAAACATTAGGTAGAAGTAGTTGGTAGGAACTTGTGGGAGAAATCTCTGGAAATATTGCGGTAGAGTTGCCTTCTGCCAGTAGCCTGTTAAGGATGAGGCACTAAAGGCTTAGAAGTTGCATTGGTTTCACCATTTATGGAGACTCTTTTGCTATAGCCGCACCCTTGAGGGAGTTTCCAGAGGGAATGGGCATCAGAGATATAGATAGAGAGGCAGAATATATTCAACTCTCACTTGATTGTTTTGTTATAAGAATGTACCTCTCTAGAACGGTTTACTCATTTCTTTTAATGGGCAAGAATTCTGAGTGAACTCAGTGAATACCGTGTTGCATATGGCATGTGTATTTTTTTTTTTTTTTTTTTTTTTTTTTTTTTTCCAAAGGAAGGAACAGAGAAGGGGGCTGGATGAGGATGTTTCCTCAGAGGCCCAGTCCTCTGTTCTTAACGCTACCTCGCTGACGCGGGAAATGGCGAATAGTATGAAAAAAAAATATATATATATATATATATATATATATGTATATTTATATATGTATATATGTATTGAAATGACTAAAAACAAAGCTTCCTTTTTACTTTAATTTGCTCTTAACATTGAACCTCCTATATTCTTGACAAATCTCTTTAAATTTGGAAATTCTGATAATGTCTGAATTTACAGAACATATATTCTTACTTTTATCATGCTCTTTTATGCAATGGAGCTTTTTGTAAATGCATTTTATCTTTTTCTTAATTTCAGGCAATATACCTGCTTGCATTCATATTGGTCATCCATCTTGGGAAGTTCCTTATGAAGATCTTCTTTGGGTCTCTGAGAGCAGCTGAGTTTGAGGTATGAAGTTAAGGAAAAGAAGCTGAAATTCTTTTTGTGCTGTGTCTGTTTAGTCTATATTCTCAGTCTCCTATCATTTCCTTATGTTATCAGTTTAATATTTTCAGTCAGATATATATTTTGCATCTACAAGGTCATTATAGAAAATTTTGCTTCTCATTATGCTTTCAGTTAGATTTTAAATGGATTTGACTGTGACTGATAGACATTTTTGCTAATTATCCCCTGCCCTAAAGTTAATCAGACTTCAGAATATGTAGGGAACCCTCACTGCAACCAGTTCTTTGGCACTGCTGTTTCAAAGAGAAGTAAATTTGATGTCAGACCATGGGTATTGAAATATAACATTAACCTAGGAAGGAGCAGAACTCATACTCAGACAAATGTATGGAAGAGATTAGTGTCACAGAATACTTGACATGAAACACAAATTAGAATGTGAATTTGCATAAATTTGCATATTTTGTCCCATGATCTGTAGCATTTGGATGATTTTCTTTATTTTGATAATTACTCTACTTTGTTTTCTCTCCACAGCATCTCGTTGAACGATCTTTTTATGCTGTCACTGAGACTTGCTTGGCATTCACTGTATTCAGAGATGACTTCTCTCCAAAGTTTGTGGCACTGTTCACTGTGCTGTTATTTTTGAAAGCATTCCACTGGCTTGCAGACTACAGAGTAGACTTCATGGAACGATCTCCAGTAATAACTTTGCTTTTCCACATTAGGGTTACTTGTAAGTATGATTCTGCTGAAATAATGAAACATAATCAGTTTGAATTCATGCTAAGAGGAATTCATGCTAAGAGCTGAGCAAAAATATCATTCACTTGTGATAGCCTAAATTATTTGATAAGTTCACAGATTAAGCCTTCTCTCCCAACAGTTTGTGTTTGTCTTTTTCAGCTTTGCTGCTCCTGTTGAGTCTGCTAGACCTGGTTCTTGTTAGTCACGCTTACCACTCCACTATCACTCGGGGTGCATCAGTCCAGCTGGTGTTTGGCTTTGAATATGCCATCCTCTTGACTGTGGCCTTGAACATAGCAGTGAAGTATGTTTGTCACACAGTTGACTTACAGTCAGAGAATCCATGGGAGAACAAGGCCATGTATCTTCTGTATACTGAGCTTTGTATGGGTGAGATTACAATATGTTTTCAAAGTTTGTAAGGTAACAGGATTCATGTATTTCTTTTGATGGTTGCAGTTGTCTATAAGTAAGATCAGTAGTTTATATTAGTAAAAATATTGAGCCACTTGATTTATGATAAAACCTTCCGCCAAATATAAAATTTCTTAAAACTTTTCCCATCTGGTCAAAAAACTTAACTATTTTTCTTGTATGTTTTTTTGTGTTGATAAGCACTTATCCTGTCTTTACTCACCTTATTGCTGTAGAATATCAAATTGAAGTTCTGAAAAAAGCTGATGCACCTATGATATCAGTTTGTAATTCATTTGTACCTCTGCATTTTAAGATCTACTTTATCATTAAAGTAGGATTACATCAACAGAATTTTCTGCTAATACATATGAAACCATTATATTATTTATTTGTACTTGAACATTCCTATCTCTAAAATTTAATTTACTGCCCACCTCAAAGAACTGATTATCTGTACTCATATATCTTGACTGGGTGATTGGGCATGACCAAAGCCTGTACAAAAGATAATGCATACAGTGTTCTGCTACTGAATAAGTTTTTGAGTTTGAGGGTCAGAGTTTAAGGCCACAAGGTCTTCAGTATTAAGGTGCCAGTCATTGCTTGTATACATCATGTCTCTGGGGAAATTGATAGGAACCGAAATTTTACCACAGATACAACGAAGATGATTGTGCATATGATCATGTTTGAGTGTCAAGAGCCATAGGTCATGCACACCCTGCAATATGTGCCAAAATGCCCCTAAATTCTTGAGTCAAAATATCTGGTGATCCTGCACATGGATAGTGACTAACCCCCATGTATTGAAATTACTACATACAAATTCCTGCACCTGAATGATATTTGGATGTCCAAAGTCGTAGATCTAGTTGCAGTATTTAGTTAGCTAAAATGTCACTAAGCACTTGCGCACTTGATATCTCATGACTTGGTTAACAAATATTAACTAGTACCAAAGATACTGCATACAAAGTTCTGTATCTGGGTAATTTTAGAAGGTTGAAGGTCGAGGTCATATATAGTCAAGTACTGTATTTTTAAATACATATGAACACAGTATCTGAAGACTTAGGGAATGAATATATTGACCAAACTTGTACTGCTGATGTTACATACAAAGTTCATCTGATTAAATCTCATTCAGGGTCAAAGGTCAGTGTTTTATGTACAGAAATGCTACTAAATGCTTGTGTATACAGTACTGTTGACTGGGTTATTGCACATGATTCAAACATTTACCACAGATACTCCCCATTGACTAAATTTCCACAGTCTAGGGGTTAGTGGTCAAGTTGTATTAAGATTTATCTGAACTCATCTGTATGTATTATTTAATGACTGGCTTATTAGATATGGACCAAACTTGTATCCACAAATATTATATACAAAGATGAGCACCTCATTAGATTTTCAAGGTCATGCTGTCAGGAGCTATCTTCACAATATGCTATGCACTGAAGTGCTACTGTATGCCTTTTTACGTAGTAGCTGAATATGGGATTGCTGGATGTGGAACAAATTTTTATCATAAGTACTGCATAGATAGTTTTACAGTTTACTAATTTTTTGAGGCCAGGGACTCTGAGGTAAAGGTTATAAGACATCATATGCTAAGTGTTACTAAATTACTGTGTACATACAGTCTGAAGACCAGTTTTATGGATATGGATCAGTCTTATGCCACAAAAAAACAGGCATCGAATCAAATTTGAAAAGTTGTGAATACAGCTCCATCCATTAGGGACATAAGCATTGAGGTACAAAGCCATATGCTTTGCATATGAAAATTTGTCTTCTTTTCCTGTTAGTCTTCAAATGTGTTTTCTCATTTTTCTATCTTTTCCTTTTGGTTTCCAGTTCTTTGAATGTGAAGATGAGTTTTTTAAGATTTCTGTCAGTTGCTTTTATAGTTACAGAGTCTAATTACAGTATTACACACAGGTTTCTTCAAAGTTGTGCTGTATGGAATTTTTATGGTTATCATGATCAGAATCCATACTTTCCCACTCTTCATCATCCGACCTATGTACCTGACAATGAGGTAATTTGATAAACCTCGCTGAGGTTAACTGATGTGTGCTTTATTATAAGGTTTTATTAAAGATTTTTTAAGGCTGTGCTAAAGTCTAAGTACAAATGAAGAAAGAGGATGGATGTTTTAGAAATGAAACACCTTAGGATGACAAGGATGATGTATAGTTTGAAGTGGATTGATCAAATAAGGATTGACATTGTAAGGGAGAGAGAGGTGGTAGTAAGGGCAGCCTGACTGAAAGTGCCGATAAGGGTTTAAACAAATGGAGAGGATTAGTGAAGAAAGACTAAGAGGATTTATGTGCTAGAAACGGAGGGAGCAGGGAGGAAGGGGAGACTGAGGAGGAGATGGAACGATAGAATAGAGGAGGTTTGTTGGTATAGGGATCTGAATGTTCTCAAGGGAGAAAGCGCTTGCATGGCATAGGATGCATTGGGTTGAAATGATATATGGGGGCTGATGTGTTGTTATTAGGCTGAACTAGGGTATATGAAAGAGTCAGTATAAACTATGAATTAGTTTGTAGGGCTTAGCTGTAAATTGTAGATTCTGGTTTCAATGCATTATACATGAAAGCAGGAAAGTGTATATACTTGTATGTAAATTAGGCAGTAGTTTGCATATTTTTTATGCTACCTTTGTGATGCAATAGAGGCAGTTAAGTGAATCATGTATTATGAATGGTGTTTTAGTGATACTTTAGGGAAAGGTAGGGGTAGCTGTGACAGTAAGAGGGCTATGGAACAAGAAAAGGAGTGATGAAGAGATAAACTGATATTGAAGAGATATAAGGATGCTTAAGATGAAAAGGGAAAGATGTAAAGAATTTAGGGTAAGTATGGGAATTGATGTTGGCTTAAAGTATAGATGCCAGCTCCCCTAATGAGATAAATGGCAAGATTTGTGGGTAGTTTTATATTAATGAAGTAAGTAGTGAGATTTGTTGATAGTTGTTTTAATACCAGATATGCAAGTTTTGTGCTGTCTGTATCAGGTGAAGAAATGCTGTAGTTTTGTATCAGAAACTAATGCAATATATAGAAAATGAATAATATGCTAGTTACATGCATCTGTATGTGAATGGTGTATTTTGATGGTGGTTTTGATAACATTATGCATTATTATTAATTTTGTTGTTGCATTTTCACAAAGTGTGTCTGCAAGTCACTTTAGTTTTTATCATTTTGATTAATCTAGCCCTCTGTTACGTCTGACTACCTACTTGTATTGCATTAAAGAACCACTACTTCAGCTCATTTGATATGGTGTCTATGCTTAAGTGAACAAAGCTGTTATGCTTCTAGAGCATTTCTTGGTTATTCACTTTGCATGAAAATGATTTATCAAATGAGGCTGATTTCCCTCTTCACACTTTGTCCCTCACATGAAAAATGACTTCACAGCACACTATCATCAATATTTCCTTAGGCCTTCTCACTAAAAAACTAGTGTCCCTCATTTATGTTAGGGTTTGCATTCCTAGAAAAGGCTGGTATAAGTGAATTTAATATTAATGAACCTAGGTTTTTATAAGAAAAGGGTGCTTCATTCCCCACTGATGCCAAAGTCCCCCTTTTGATGAAAATCATTGTGCAGGAAAGGGAGCTGTGGTTTTGGTGCATTACACATGACAGCTATAGACTGAGGGTGTACAAGTGTGGCCTTTTTTGTCTGTTCTTGGCGCTGCCTTGCTTTGGGGGGGGGGGATGCTAATTCGTGTGTGGCAGGGTGGCAACAGGAATGGATGAAGGCAGCAAGTATGGATATGCACAGGTGTATATATATTTATGTCTGTGTATGTATATGTATGTATAAGTTGAAATGTATATGTGCGTGTGTGGGCATTTATGTATGTACATGTGTATGTGGGTGGGTTGGGTTATTCTTCACGGGAGACAGCGGTTAAGTATAATAATGATAAGAATAATGATATATATGATGACTGTTTCCCATGTCAGCAAGTTAGTGCCAGGAAGCAGACGAAAACAGCCCATCCATTCATATACTCATAAACTCCCATACACACACATATACATACATATACATTATCATTATTATTATTATTATTATTATTATTATTATTATTATTATTTTGCTTTGTCGCTGTCTCCCGCGTTTGTGAGGTAGCGCAAGGAAAAAGACGAAAGAAATGGCCCAACCCACCCCCATACACATGTATATACATACACGTCCACACACGCAAATATACATACCCATCTCAATGTACACATATATATACACACACACACACCTACATATATACACATGCACACAATTCACACTGTCTGCCTTTATTCATTCCCATCGCCACCTCACCACTCATGGAATAACATCCCCCTCCCCCTCATGTGTGCGAGGTAGCGCTAGGAAAAGACAACAAAGGCCCCATTCGTTCACACTCAGTCTCTAGCTGTCATGCAATAATACCCGAAACCACAGCTCCCTTTCCACATCCAGGCCCCACACAACTTTCCATGGTTTACCCCAGACGCTTCACATGCCCTGATTCAATCCATTGACAGCATGTCGACCCCGGTATACCACATCGATCCAATTTACTCTATTCCTTGCCTGCCCTTCACCCTCCTGCATGTTCAGGCCCCGATCACTCAAAATCGTTTTCACCCCATCTTTCCACCTCCAATTTGGTCTCCCACTTCTCCTCGTTCCCTCCGACACATATATCCTCTTGGTCAGTCTTTCCTCACTCATTCTCTCCATGTGCCCAAACCATTTCAAAACACCCTCTTCTGCTCTCTCAACCACGCTCTTTTTATTTCCACACATCTCTCTTACCCTTACATTACTTACTCGATCAAACCACCTTACACCACATCTTGTCCTCAAACATCTCATTTCCAGCACATCCACCCTCCTGCACACAACTCTATCCATAGCCCACACCTCGCAACCATACAACATTGTTGGAACCACTATTCCTTCAAACATAGCCATTTTTGCTTTCGGAGACAATGTTCTCGACTTCCACACATTCTTCAAGGCTCCCAGGATTTTCGCCCCCTCCCCCACCCTATGATTCACTTCCACTTTATATACATATATACATATATACATGTGTATATGGGTAGGTTGGGCCATTGTTTCATCTGTTTCCTTGTGCTACCTCGCTAACACAGGAGACAGGAACAAAGTATGATAAGTAAAATAAAATATGTATTTGTAAAACCTCATGCAAATATTTGTTTCTCTTCACAGATCTTTTAAGAGAGCTCTGAATGATGTGATTCTATCTCGTCGTGCTATCCGTAATATGAATACACTCTACCCTGATGCTACCCCAGAGGAATTGACCGCTGTTGACAACGTTTGTATCATATGCAGGGAAGAAATGGTCTCAGGTATTCATACTGTGTTTGTCTGTTAGGCTTTTGCAACACAAGATTATTATAAGACAAACATAACTGAAGTGATTTTATTTATTAGTTATAATCTAGAATGTATAATTTGTGCTTTCATGTAACTTCAGGGGCAAAGAAACTTCCGTGTGGCCACATATTTCATGCATCTTGTCTGCGGTCATGGTTCCAACGTCAGCAGACATGTCCCACGTGCCGTATGGATATATTACGACAGCCTCAGCCCACTCCACCTGCTCAAGTTATCCCTCCACAACCAGCTCCTCCTCCAGCACAGCCACCTACCCCAACACCACAGGTCCCTCAGCAGCCTCAGCCCCAGGCACAACAACAGATTCGTAAGGCTTAGATTTAATTTCAGTAGTAGCAGTCACAGACAATGCATGTCTTAATTAAAACAATGGCTCACCTAAAATGAAATCTGTACATTTGCACAGAAGTCATCCGTGACACTTTTAAACCCAGACAGATGCAAATCCAGCTTGCCCTATCTCTTTTACACAGTGTTACATTATATGCAAACATAAATATCTTCAGTCCTAGGATTAAGTATATTTGTATTTGGCCTTGATTTTAGCTGTTGATTAATGGAGTATGTGTTGTATTTTGTGAATGTATTTGTTTGTATTGCACATTGATAGAATTATTGTGTATTTATTTTCTCTTTTAGCCAATCCATTTGCTGGCTTGTTTGGTGGAATGCCTTTGCCAGCGGGTCCACCACCAGTAGGCCTCCCCCCATTTCCCTTCCCAGCAATGCCGATGCAGCAGGCTCAGCAACAACAGGCTCCATCTGTTACTACCTCCACTTCTACTGCATTCACTACCACTGGAACTACCACTAATTCCTCCACAGCTACATCGTCTGGGACAGCTGCATCAGCTGCAGCATCAGGTAACCCTTTCTCTTGCTTATTAGATCATCATGGTATGGGCAAAACTCAAAAGATACAGCAGAGCTTGAGAATGTTTGGCAAATTATTTACCCTTTCTCTCATAACCAAATATAACAGAAAAATTATTGGTAGAGTCTTAATCATGCACTCTGCATAGACTTATTTCTCCTGCATGCATTTGAAGGAGGCAGTGGTTCCATTACTGATCTAGGGCATGTTTAGATGTCGGATATCACCTTCAACTGTAAATTGTATGCAGAAATGTATTCAGTGATCAGTTATTGAGAGAAAACCATGGTAGGAGGGTGCTGTGCCCTCCCACACCTTGCTACATATTGTGAGCAAAGGAGGTTTATTGGGGTTCAGATGACAATAACAGCCTACCATCATATTTGGACGTACGAGACCAAGGATTGATTATAGATATTAAAGGAAGACTTGATCTCCGTGCAGAGTGAAGGAAAATGAAGCTAGAGTGTGATGCAGTGGGTCATAGATTATGCAGAGGATTTAAATGGCTGTTTCATGCTAAGATGTAAATACTTAATCATGATGCTAAGGTTTAGATTTCTAAGAAGCTGTTGACTGAAATGGCTGTGGTTTTATTTTTGATATTGCTAATATTCATAAGGCTGGGGAGACAATTTTTTCGATGTAGCCTGGATTGAAAGGGTCAAACGCTTTGAATGTTTTAGAGAAAGGGAATAATGATCGGTTGAAGGAAAGCAGCATAGAAAACTCATCTTTCCTGAACCCATCTTTAGTAATCTCTTATCAAATGACAGTTTTATAACAATCACATAAATTTGCTTTATTACTTAATGAACTCTGAAGAATTAATCATGTTTAGTTAGATTATGCTTAGTCCTTCAGAGTTTACATTCAAATATTGCAAAAACCATTATAAGGCAGCATATTTTTTGTTCAAAGGTGGCAGTACAGACCAGACGGGAAATACAGTGCCAACAGCACAATTCAACATGGTGCCTCCATTTTTCCCATTACTCCCCTTCTGTGAGTACACAGTTTTACATTCATTTGTATTTATTTATTAATTTTTCATGGCAATCCTTCTTGAATCTTATATTCCACTGTATACGTAAGCTGTAAATGCAAAAAAATTTTAATGTTACTATTTCATTTTCTCCTCATTTCTTGTTTCACTTTCATAGCAAGCTCTTCTTTTAGTTCATTTTGTATACCCACTTTAGTATACCTAAACTTTATGATGTATTATAGAAGATATGCAAAGGTAAGTCTTTTCATACAAGTCTGCTGGTTCCCGTAGAAGCGAGGCAGTGCCAGGAACAGATGAAGTAATGACCTCATTCAATCACATCCACTCTAGTTATTATTTGTACTGCACTGAAATGAGAGCTAATCAACAACCAGACCTCACATACGTAACTGCTTCATACGCCCTGGTTCATCCCATTAACAGCATGTCATTCCCAGTATACTACATCATTCCAAATTACTCAGTTCCTTGCATGCCTCACATCTCATGCAAATTTAGGCTTATACCCCTTTTACTACCATAGCTCTCTTTTACTCATTTCTTATTCAAGCAATCCTCCTCACACTATGTATTATCCTCTAACATTTCATTTCCAACAAATCCACCTTCTTCTTTACAATTTTGTCTATGGCCCATACCTCACATCCTTACAGTACCAGTGGAACTATTTTACCATCCAATATACCTAACTTTGCCCTCAAAGCAGTGACATTTCCTTCCTTACATTCTTCATTGGATTCAAAACCTTTGCTCCCTTGCCCACTGTAGGTTCACTTTACCTCCTATAGTTCCATTCGCTGGTATATCCATTCCCAGGTAGTTAGGACATTCCACTTTCTCCAAGGTTTCTTTATTCAAACTCACACTCCAAATAACCTGTATGTTTACCCAACTAAACCTTGGGTTTGATTAAATTTATTCTCAGCTTATGTGTTACATACACTCTCCCAATCTCAGCTACCAGCTTATACAGTTTCTATTCAAACCTGCCACCAGCCCTGCGTCATTAGTAAACTACGACTGACTGACCTCCCAGGCCCTCCTTCCCCAAGTAGTAATAGCTTTCCTCCCACACCATATACTTGTAATACCTTCCTTGAAATATCTTTTTCAGCCCTATCATATATTTTCTTCAGATCCATGAAATCCACATACTTATCCTTCTCTTTCTCCAAGTTTTTCTCATGCTCATTCTTCAAAGCAGACACCTGATCCACACATCATCTCCCACTCCTCAAACCACATTGTTCTTCTCTAGTATGATATTCTGTACATTCCACTGCCCTCTCAATTACCACTTTTCTATGTAATTTATCAAGTACACTCAACCTCTGTCATTAGAGCACTCACCTTCCTTTCATTCTTCTGTATACATTGGCACTATCAGTGCATTCTGCCAATTATCAAGCAGAGTGCATGAAAAGCCTAACTAACCAGTTAGCAGCATAGTCATCTTTAGAAATTCAACTGCAGTACCATCCACTTCAGCTGCCTTGCCATGTTTTATCTCATATAAGGCTTTCTTCACCTCTTCTCTTTTCACCAAACCCCTTGCCATGACTCTCTTTGCATACCTCCTTAACTCAAACCCCCAACATCTGCCACCCTATCATCAAATATGTTGAGAAGGCCTTCAAAGTACTCACTCCTTCACCTCTTCACCTCATCTCTTCCTGTTACCACTTCCCCATTTGTCCCCTTCACTGATGTTCCCATTTGTTCTCTTACTTTTTTCACAGTATTAAACTACTTTCAAAACATTTTCTTATTCTCCCAGAAGTTTGTTGATACTCATTTACCCCAACTCTTTATGTTCCCTCTTTTTCACCTCTTGCATTATCCTCTCAACCTTTTGCCACTTTCTCTTGCTTTTCTTTCATTCGCTCAAACTCCTTCCTGAAAGAAACACCCAAACACCTGTTTTTTCTTTTGCTAGCAACTAAATTTCATAACCTCATCACTCATTACCCTTTCTAACCTACCCTCTTTCCACCTTCCATGGGCCACACACTTCTCTCACATTTACAGCTTTATTGGTGTGTTCTTATCCTTTGATTTCTTATTTACTGTATTGGTTGTAAGTGTGGTTAAAGATATTTAATGTAGTTCAAAAGATAGGGCTTCATTATACATAATGGGTAAATGAATTTTTTGTGATGGAACAGGAGTTTGCAGTAAAATTGATCTTCTTCAACATTAGTTTCTGCATCAGCAACCAGTCCTAGACACTCACTTAAGGAGTAAAAATGTGCATTCCACTATGATGACAAAATATACCCTTTCACAAAAGGTACAACCATTTTTAATCTTGGGATGAATTGCTGGAAACTGACTATGTATTTTCCATATCTTCCTTATGTTCATTTAATTTAATAGCAAAACAGTCCATCAGCAGTGAACTTGGTTGTTTACATAACTAAATATTCATTTGCATGAAGCCTTAATTTCTTCCTCTGAGACAGGGCAACCTGACCTCTAAATTCAAGTCATAAAAACTGTATATGGAGATAACTTTAATGATGGAGTATGACTGGAAGATAAGTGCAATATAGTAAACATTAACATCACTTATGAAACTTTATGATGTCCACAGCTGTAGCATGTAACACTACATAATCTCACTGAGACTGGTTACTGTTGTAACAGATATGGCACATTGTGTGGGCTTTGAAGTTATATGCTGTCACTGTATGAAAAAGTGCAAGGACAAGATTTAAAGCAGCAAAGCACTGCATAAAGATTTCACTTGACTGAATATATTTCACCATTGCATATCGTTCCATAGAAAAGAACAGCTCTATATTTATATTGAAGTAGGTGTAATAATCTTGATTTTTTCCTTTCATGTCTCACAAGCTTATAATTTTGCAAACTTCAGGTGCACAAACTTGCTTTAGGTAATGGTTTATATATATATATATATATATATATATATATATATATATACATTATTTATTTTTTTTTTTATTATACTTTGTCGCTGTCTCCCGCGTTTTTTTTTTTTTTTTTTCCAAAAGAAGGAACAGAGGAGAGGTCCAGGTGAGGATATTCCCTCAAAGGCCCAGTCCTCTGTTCTTAACGCTACCTCGCTATCGCGGGAAATAGCGAATAGTATGAAAAAAAAAAAAATATATATATATATATATATATATATATATATATATATGTTAATTGACAGGCGTGCGAAAGAGAGACTTTTGGATGTCAATGTGCTGAGAGGTGCAACTGGAGGGATGTCTGATCATTATCTTGTGGAGGCTAAGGTGAAGATTAGTATGGGTTTTCAGAAAAGAAGAGTGAATGTTGGGGTGAAGAAGGTGGTGAGAGTAAGTGAGCTTGGGAAGGAGACCTGTGTGAAGAAGTATCAGGAGAGACTATGTACAGAATGGAAAAAGGTGAGAACAATGGAAGTAAGGGGAGTGGGGGAGGAATGGGATGTATTTAGGGAATCAGTGATGATTTGCGCAAAAGATGCTTGTGGCATGAGAAGAGTGGGAGGTGGGCTGTTTAGAAAGGGTAGTGAGTGGTGGGATGAAGAAGTAAGAGTATTAGTGAAAGAGAAGAGAGAGGCATTTGGACGATTTTTGCAGGGAAAAAATGCAATTGAGTGGGAGAAGTATAAAAGAAAGAGACAGGAGGTCAAGAGAAAGGTGCAAGAGGTGAAAAAAAGGGCAAATGAGAGTTGGGGTGAGAGACTATCAGTAAATTTTAGGGAGAATAAAAAGATGTTCTGGAAGGAGGTAAATAGGGTGCGTAAGACAAGGGAGCAAATGGGAACTTCAGTGAAGGGCGCAAATGGGGAGGTGATAACAAGTAGTGGTGATGTGAGAAGGAGATGGAATGAGTATTTTGAAGGTTTGTTGAATGTGTCTGATGACAGAGTGGCAGATATAGGGTGTTTGGGTCGAGGTGGTGTGCAAAGTGAGAGGGTTAGGGAAAATGATTTGGTAAACAGAGAAGAGGTAGTAAAAGCTTTGCAGAAGATGAAAGCCGGCAAGGCAGCAGGTTTGGATGGTATTGCTGTGGAATTTATTAAAAAAGGGGGTGACTGTATTGTTGACTGGTTGGTAAGGTTATTTAATGTATGTATGACTCATGGTGAGGTGCCTGAGGATTGGCGGAATGCGTGCATAGTGCCATTGTACAAAGGCAAAGGGGATAAGAGTGAGTGCTCAAATTACAGAGGTATAAGTTTGTTGAGTATTCCTGGTAAATTATATGGGAGGGTATTGATTGAGAGGGTGAAGGCATGTACAGAGCATCAGATTGGGGAAGAGCAGTGTGGTTTCAGAAGTGGTAGAGGATGTGTGGATCAGGTGTTTGCTTTGAAGAATGTATGTGAGAAATACTTAGAAAAGCAAATGGATTTGTATGTAGCATTTATGGATCTGGAGAAGGCATATGATAGAGTTGATAGAGATGCTCTGTGGAAGGTATTAAGAATATATGGTGTGGGAGGCAAGTTGTTAGAAGCAGTGAAAAGTTTTTATCGAGGATGTAAGGCGTGTGTACGTGTAGGAAGAGAGGAAAGTGATTGGTTCTCAGTGAATGTAGGTTTGCGGCAGGGGTGTGTGATGTCTCCATGGTTGTTTAATTTGTTTATGGATGGGGTTGTTAGGGAGGTAAATGCAAGAGTCTTGGAAAGAGGGGCAAGTATGAAGTCTGTTGGGGATGAGAGAGCTTGGGAAGTGAGTCAGTTGTTGTTCGCTGATGATACAGCGCTGGTGGCGGATTCATGTGAGAAACTGCAGAAGCTGGTGACGGAGTTTGGTAAAGTGTGTGGAAGAAGAAAGTTAAGAGTAAATGTGAATAAGAGCAAGGTTATTAGGTACAGTAGGGTTGAGGGTCAAGTCAATTGGGAGGTGAGTTTGAATGGTGAAAAACTGGAGGAAGTGAAGTGTTTTAGATATCTGGGAGTGGATCTGTCAGCGGATGGAACCATGGAAGCGGAAGTGGATCATAGGGTGGGGGAGGGGGCGAAAATTTTGGGAGCCTTGAAAAATGTGTGGAAGTCGAGAACATTATCCCGGAAAGCAAAAATGGGTATGTTTGAAGGAATAGTAGTTCCAACAATGTTGTATGGTTGCGAGGCGTGGGCTATGGATAGAGTTGTGCGCAGGAGGATGGATGTGCTGGAAATGAGATGTTTGAGGACAATGTGTGGTGTGAGGTGGTTTGATCGAGTAAGTAACGTAAGGGTAAGAGAGATGTGTGGAAATAAAAAGAGCGTGGTTGAGAGAGCAGAAGAGGGTGTTTTAAAATGGTTTGGGCACATGGAGAGAATGAGTGAGGAAAGATTGACCAAGAGGATATATGTGTCGGAGGTGGAGGGAACGAGGAGAAGAGGGAGACCAAATTGGAGGTGGAAAGATGGAGTGAAAAAGATTTTGTGTGATCGGGGCCTGAACATGCAGGAGGGTGAAAGGAGGGCAAGGAATAGAGTGAATTGGAGCGATGTGGTATACAGGGGTTGACGTGCTGTCAGTGGATTGAATCAAGGCATGTGAAGCGTCCGGGGTAAACCATGGAAAGCTGTGTAGGTATGTATATTTGTGTGTGTGGACGTGTGTATGTACATGTGTATGGGGGGGGTTGGGCCATTTCTTTCGTCTGTTTCCTTGCGCTACCTCGCAAACGCGGGAGACAGCGACAAAGTATAAAAAAAAAAAAAAAAAAAAAAAAAATATATATATATATATATATATATAGGGGTTTAAAGGTCCTGATCCTGTTTTCTAGAGGTTACCCAGGAGAATCCCTCATGCTTGCTGGTCACTGCCTTGGAGTGAAAAGGTTTTTCGGTTTTCAAAACCTATATTTTTAGTACAAACTTCAATCTCTTGAGTGATTATGCCTATTTAGTTGACACTTTCTACAGATATTCCTCCACCTCCCCCACCATTGAACTTCTTAGCAATGACAGAAGATGAAGTACGACAGTTGGAAGGTAATGAGAGACAGCACGTTGAGGCCAGAATTCAAGTATTGAGAAACATCCAGATATTACTTGATGCTGCTGTTGTTCAGGTAAATTGCTAAATGAGTTGGTGTAGAAAATATATGATTGGAGTTAGTTTGGCTTGGTGGCTGCTGCTCTAGGTTTTTCATCTTGCTGAGAATAAGAGAAAAATTACTGCACAGTACTATGTTAGCACTCTGTATATACCTGCCATTTTAATTAAAGTGCCTCTTTCACCTTTTTGGTTCTCCTGCTGTGCATTGCAAGTTGTTAGTAGCAGGATATATGCTGTACGCCCTGTGGTTTGAGGCAGAAATGCCGTTAAAAGTTTATATGTATGTATATATCTTTTCTTTCATTTTCTCATATTATTATATTATTATTGCACTTAATCGCTGTTTCCCGCGTCAGCAAGGTAGTGCCAGGAAACATGAAGAAAGACAGAGGAGGGGGATAAGTGAGGATTTTTTCCCTCTTGGCCTCAGTCCTCTCTTCTTAACGCTACCTCGCAAATGCGGGAAATGGTGAATATGTATGAAAAAATATTTATTCGTTTATTTATATATTATACTTGATTGCCATTTCCTGCATAGGCAAGGTAGTGCCAGGAAACAGATGTAGCATGGCCCATCCACTCATATACACATATATATACATAAACGCCCATGCACACGCATATACATATATATACATATCAACATATACACGTATACATGCACATACACAGACGTATATATATATACACATGTGAATATTCATACTTGCTTGCCCTCAACCAATTCCAGCGCTACCCTGCCCCACAGGAAACAGCATCACTATCCCTTGCTTCAGCAAGGTAGTGCCTGGAAAACAGACAAAAAAGGCCACATTCATTCACATTCAGTCTCTAGCTATAATGTGCAATACATAGAAACCACAGCTCCCTGTCCACATCCAGGCCCCATAGACCTTTGGGTTTACCCCAGATGTTTCACAAGCCTTAATTCAGTCCATTGACAGCATGTCAACTACAGTATACCACATCGTTCCGATTCACTCTATTCCTTGCATACCTCTCACCCTCCTGTATGCTCTGGCCTGGATGGCTGAAAATCTTTTTCATTCCATCCTTCCACCTCCAATTTGGTCTTCCACTTCTTGTTCCCTCCACCTCTGACACATCTTCTTTGTCAACCTTTCCTTACTCATTCTCTCCATATGTCCAAACCATTTCAATGCACCCTCTTCTGCATTCTCAACTACATTTTTTTTTATTTCCACACATCTCTCTTACCCTTTCATTACTAACTCGACCAACCCACCTCACACTACATATTGTTCTCAAACATTTCATTTCCAACACATCCACCCTCCTTCTTACAACCCTATCTATATCCCATGCCTTGCAACCAAATGATATTTTTGGAACTCATTCCTTCAAACATACACAATGTTGCTCTCCAAGATAATGTTCTCTCCTTCCACACATCCTTCATCACTCCCAGAACCTTCGACCCCTCCCCCACCAAGTGACTCACTTCCGCTTCCATGGTTCCATTTGAACTAAGTCCACTCCCAGATATCTAAAACACTTCACTTCCTCCAATTTTTCTCCATTCAAATGCACATCCCCACTAACTTGTCCCTTAACCCTGCTGAACCTAATAACTTTGCTCTTATTCACACTTACTTTCAAATTTCTCCTTTCACACACTGTTCCAAACTCAGTCACCAACTTTTGCAGCCACCAGTGCTGTATCATCGGCGAGCAACAACTGATTCAGTTTCCAAGCCCTATCGTCCCCAATTGACTGCATACTCGCCCCTCTCTCCAAAACTCTTGCATTTACCTCCCTAACCACTCTGTCCATAAAGAAATTATACAACCATGGGGACATCACATACCCCTGCCACAAACTGACCTTCACTGGGAACCAGTCACTCTCCTCTCTTCCTACTCATACACATGCTGTAGGTCCTTGATTAAAACTTTTCACTGCTTCTAGCAGCTTACCTCCCACACCATATACTCTTAAGACCTTCCACAAAGCATCTCTATCAGCCCTATCATATGCCCTCTCCTGATCCATAAATGCTACATACGAATCCATCTGTTTTCGTAAAGTATGTCATTTTTGCCCAAATTTAAAAAATGGCCATCTCTAGCCACCTCCAGCTTAGGTAGAGAAGAAGTATCTTTGTTATTTAATTTCATTTTCATAAGTGCCCACAAGCTATTTATTGGATTAAAATCCAGTGAATTCCAGGGCCAGTCTCTGAAAAACTCCATTGTGCAGTTCTTAAGCCTATCAGTGACTAGATTGGCAGTTTGGCAGGGAGTCCCATCCTGCATGAATGCTTTGGCTTTGTACATTTTGAACAAATCTGGAAGATGTTCACACAGTAGCTTGAGGTAATTATGTCTGTTTATAGTTTCATTCTTTTGCAACACTACAAAGTCCCCCAATACAGTAATAACTAAAACAACCCCATACCATAAGTGAAGCAGGGAACTTCACTCTGCTTGCAGTGTACTTGTGGTCAAATGGATCATAGCCTGGTCATCTGTACGCATGCCTGCCACAGCCACCTGCCACAGAAAAAGTGTACTCATCACTCCACAAAACACTACAGAACGTAATCTTAACCCACACTACATATTTCTTGCAAAAATTGTTACTTTTCTTCTCTTGCCTATGGGTTACAAGCAGTTTAGAATGCAGCCTGTAGTTCTGGTACTTATGGTCCTTGTGTAAGTGGTGCTGCACTGTCCTGAACAACTTATCACTGAGCATTTTAGGGTTTTTCTTCTAATTGTTTTGAACTCAAGTGTGGATCTGCATCCACTTACTGTCTAAAATCATTCAAAGTACATAGCAAGTTTTTTCAGGCCTTCCCAGAGTGTGTCACATAGGTCTGTGAAGCAGTGCTGCTGCTATCATTAAATATCTTCTTCCATTGTTTTACTGATCCCAAGCATTCATCGGTAATATTAGAAATTTACTTAGATGGCTCATTTCATTTGTTTGTATATATAGAAGCAATTTGGTGACTTGTGAGTGTTTCTAACTATAGAAGGTGATAGAGGTAAAGGGAGGGAAAAGATAGTGAAGATACAGGGCATAAGTGGGGAGCACAACAAGCCATTCCTACCCCCTACATCAGCTAAACTGCTACTGAGGTAGGCTTATGTGGAATGCTGACTTGTCAAGTGGTTGCCACTGCTTGCTAGAGGATGTCAACTTCACTGGCGGACACAAACACTATTTTAGGTGGGATAAATTAATTTATAGCAATATAATTGTTTATAGCAATAAAATTGAAAAGGGAAATGAGGGGGGAGGATTTCCGGCCCCCCCGCTCCATCCCCTTTTGGTCGCCTTCTATGATAGGGGATAGGGGAGAAAGAATACTTCCCACGTATTCCCTGTGTGTCGTAGAAGGCGACTAAAAGGGAAGGGAGCGGGGGGCTGGAAATCCTCCCCTCTCGTTTTTTTATTTTTTTTTTTAATTTTCCAAAAGAAGGAACAGAGAAGAGGGCCAGGTGAGGATATTCCCTCAAAGGCCCAGTCCTCTGTTCTTAACGCTACCTCGCTATCGCGGGAAATAGCGAATAGTATGAAAAAAAAAAAAAAATAATAATTGTTGTGGGCCCACAAATTCCTATTTCACTGGTGGTAACTGTTTGTGTATATATGTGTGTTTGTGTGTGTAATTACTTTTCACCCATGAGTCCCTCCTATCTTTATGGTCATGGGAAGTCATTGAAAGGTCTGTGGGGCTTGGCTGTGGATAGGGGCTCTGGTTTTGATGCCATTCTTTTTTCTGTTCGTAGCATTTCATTTCTACATAGGAAAGGGCGATCAGTTTTGAAAAGAAACACATTGATAAGCATTCTGTACTAAGTTAAACTGAGTAGTTAGCATGCCGCTGCTCCTCTTCCATAGTATCCCCAAATTTGATAACTCTTTCATAGTTTAGTTCTGAGAATTTACCTATATAAATGAATGTATCCAACTTTCAGTCTTTCAGAAATAGTTTATCTTATCTGTTTGAACATTTTAATTTTGACTTGTATTCATACATGTTTTATAACTTTTGATGATTACAGATGAACCAGTATGCATCTGTTGTAGCTTCCCTAGATAGGGGTAATCAGACCAGCACAAGGAGTTCACAGCAAGGTTCAGGTGAAGCACCTAAAGCATCAGATTCCACTATGACCTCACAACAGCCTGTTGAGTCCACAGAGCAGTCAGAAACTCACCTGTCAGCTAATGCAACACCCATTCCTTTTGAGGCCAAGCATACACCACCTACCAGCAATGATGAGCTTCCTGCAGCTAAGTGAGCTTCAGCACCTTTCACGTTTTCTTTTACAGTCCTATCCCTTACTCTTAGCCAGATCACCACATTTCACATACATGCAAACTTCATATATCATGTAGGCGTCTGCCTATTCATTCATCCAAATGTTCATTTGTTTTTTTCCTCCAAATGTTCATTTGGCTTCTTCCTCAAATTTTGAGCTTCTGGTTTTTTTTTTTCATCTGTTCATATCATCTGTTTGGGATATATACCTGATGTAGAATATCTTGTTTTATTGCATGTCTTGGCAAGTATGCATGCATCTTGTAAAGTGATGTACATCTGCATTTTGCAACTGCGCAAGACCTTTGCATATTTTGCTTCCCATACCTTGAATTACCATCCCCATTTAAAGTTATCCTCTCCATACCATACTCCCTCAGCTTTTCTTCAACCCTTGCATTATTTTTAATCAAATTTCAGCCATATGTTGGTGTATTAATTAATGACAGTTATTCATTCTTCATCATTATGATATGTAATTTACCCAGATTTTTCACATGATTCTGTACCCATATTCATCTATCGTTCATTAACTCCTCATTAAAGATTTTACATCACTAGAGCCTCTGGCTCAAGTAAGCTGCTTGCTGCTCTATATCTAATGTATATTATCACTCAGAAACCACATCAGTAATCCTGAGGAATTATTTTTTTGTCAGAATTAATTATGTGGTTCATTAGCAGAATAAGCTTGATAATTTTTCTCCTCATAGTGTTTTGCCATATCCCACTTTCCAAGGTAGCACCAAGAGCAGATGAGCTGCAGCCTCATTTGCTTTCATCCACTCCAGCCATAATGTACAATGCTCTGAAACCAGAGCACACCATCTACAGCCAAGCCTTGCTGAATATTCCATGGTTTCATTGACAGCATGATGCCCTTAGTACACCACATCAGTCCAATTTATCCATCCTATACAGGCTTCGCACCATCTTAAATGTTCAGGACTCAAAACTTCAAAGTATTTTTCACTGCATTCTTCCTTTTGATGTAGTAAACTACGGAATGTTTGAAAAAGTGTCAAGGTGAAACACTAAAGGTAAATTAAGAAGATGGATTAAGGAATTTTCTGCTAACAGAAAATAAAGAAAGAATGCAAATGGAGCTGTCTCAAGATATTCTATCAGATGTACTATGGTGACTCATTCTGTGTGTTGGTTGTCATTTGTGGTCAGCAAACAGAACATAAACTTGGTAGTATGAAATTCTAATCTATTCTATTGTATGCCTGATGCCCATTCCCTATGGGAACTCTCATCGAGGGGGTGGCCATGGCTAAAGAGTCTACTTATCCCTGTCCATATATGAAGGAAATTATGGGTGTAAAATTCATAGCATCCTGCTTCATAATAGTATATTGAAGTCCTCAGCACCAGAAGGATTAACGGGTTTGGCTTATCAGTGATCACTTCTTACGTGGCCATTAGCAGTAGTCCACCTGCCTTGACAGAACTACAATACTAGTTTTATAGAAGCCTCAGCAAACACCACACTAAACTTGCCCTCTGCTAGTGGCCTGTTAAGTGTGAGGCACTAAAGGCTAAGAAGCAGCACTGGAGTTCTTTAGTTATGAAGACTGTTTTTGTGGCCACCCCTTTTAGGGAGTTCCAATTGGAACGGGCATGAGATATATATAGATAGATAGATAGAAACTACAATACTATCTAGGACATGACCTTCAAGCTTCTTGTGTGCAAATAGAGAAATCAGTCACTTTACAGAAAACAGATTTTGCTGAATTCATTTAACCTTCTCACATTTTAGTCACATATGTGACCCCCAATAAAATACACTGTGGGTTGTTGTCATTCCTTTGTCTATACCCCAATTACATGCTCCTAGATCAGAATTAACATTCAGTAGTGATGAGGGCCCTTAACTCATGTTCTTTATAGTCCCTTCTGTGTCATATTATCTGTTTACTGTTGTTCTTAAAGCCCAGTATTGCACATACTATCATTTGAAAATGGCTGGGTGTTATTGATATTCATCAGTTCAGTTTTTTGGTTAAATTTATACAAGAGATAAGTAAAACACACTAAATCCTACCATTTAATAGAGGTTTTGTATTAACTACTCAGACCTGAGGTGACATCATCTGAATCGATCAGCAACCAGAATAGCATTCAAGCAGAATCATCCTCCTGGTCAAGCAGCACTGCTGATGTACCTGACACATCCACCCCTGACCCTGATCCATCAGATCCAGAGGATCGACAGGAGATCAGAAGGCGACGACTAGAACACTTTTCACACAACTCATAGGATACCATATTGTTATTTTTCAATTATCCAATTGTTATTGAAGAAGATTGGACTGTGTAAATAAGCTAGAGACTGTCAACTTTCTAATCTTTGTAAAAGAAAATGGGTTTCTAATATTAGATAATGTTATTTTGGAAACTTGTATGTAATATCAATTTAATTATCATTTTATTGCGAGCATGGGGACTAAAATGTAGGATTTTGAGGGTCCTGCAGACAGGTTTATGAGATTTAGATTTTTGAAAGTCCTGTAGACAGGATTATTATTTATAGAATGCTGTTTTTTCTTATTCTTATGTCTACTGGTCAAGCACTACTGCTGTACAGTAGATAAAATGTCCACCCCTGATCCATCATACCAAGGATATTAGAAGGTGGTGACCAGAATTACTTCTTAAAGAAGTCATAGGATACTAATATTGTGATTTTTCAGTAATTCAGTTATTATTGAAGGCATTTGAACCATGTGAACAAGCTTAGGCTGTCAACTTGATATTCAAAATCTCTGTTAAGGGGAGTAGCTTTCTAAGTAATAAATTGTTTTAGAATATTTTATATGATGTCCATTAAATTCTAATTTTACTGCAGACATGGGTACTGAGATTATTTTCAACTAATTGGATTATAATTTATGAAATGTTTTTTCCTCTTCTTTTATGTTTGCTGAAAATATCCATAATCTCCTTTAATCACATGGTTACTGAATGCAGCAATTAATGGAAATAGTACATTTGGTTTAAGAAATTGTTTCCAGCTTGCATTTTAAGGGGGCATCTGCTAGCCAAGTAGCAAGAACTGCCAATTTTTTTCCCTGAGTTTGTTGATTTTTAGTTTTTAGTTGCCTAACTTGGATAGTAATTTGTAGCAGACTAAAACCATGGTAATCTTGTCTCATTGTATCAAAATAAGATGAAATTGTTACTGATGCAAAATTTACCTCACTTAGTGGTCATATTCACATATGAATTTAGAAGTAACTGTGACATCTCCTAATCTTTTGCAGTCTTGATATAACATGAAGGTTGATTATCATTTAGCTTCATTTAAAGGTATGAGTAAGAACATTTGATTATCAGAACAGGTCTGACAACATATCTGACTTTACAAAAAGTACTGTGGCATAGTTGAAATTTAGGTACTTACAATCATTTTCAACCACTCCTGGCAAAATAACTAAGTCCTTGACATTTAGAAGCTTGCCAACATAGTACCAGTCATAAAAACCCCCAAACCACTTTTGTCTTCAGTACCCAAACTCTGTGAAAAACTGATCGACAACAGAATGAAGCAAAATGTTCCACTCTGTTACACAAGATGGCTTTAGACCCTGTCATGCCAAAACCTTACTACAACCATACTTCACAGCAAATCATAGGTGATGTCGGCCAACTGCAGCATCCCCACATGCACATTATTAGTGGCATTAGACATTAACAAAACATTTGACACTGTTGCCATTAACCTACACAACTGATGAAAAGAGGTTGGCCAGTTTCATAGCTGGCTATTAAGCCAGAGTCTTCCATAAAGACCACCTTTAACCACCTTAGATTAAACTCTGCTGTGGGGTCCCTCAGGGAGCAGTTTTTCCTCCAATAGTCTTTAGTTTCTTCCTTTGTGACATCCCATTACTTCTTGCAGACCACAGTATGGAGGTCGTGTCATATGCAGATTATGTTACAGTTACATCACAGCACCCAGATAGTACAAAAGCAACAGCAGACATACTATTGGAAAAGTAGTTCAGCCAGAACAGAATATCTGCATATCCACTGAACTCTTCAGTCTCTGTTTTGACCTCATGCAGACACAAATCTAACCAGCACACCTCCATCACCTCAGATGGGCAGTTGCTTCCGCTCTAATAAACACCAACTGTTCTCTGCATCCCACATGACACACTCTTGACATTCACTGTCCTTACCACAAATATTGACACAAAAGCAACAGACAAACTAAATGCCTGCAAAATACCAACTGGCATCAAATTTGGATAAGAAAAACAATTCCCTAATATCCTGTACACACCATTCATGTGCTCCACACTAAGCTGCACCTCACCTATTGGCCATCTACCCTGTCAAAAACAAATATTTAGCTGCTAAGCACACAAAACGGGGCACTCAGAGCAATCATTGGCTGCTTAGCAACCATAAACACCTAACTTCCTCATAACAAAACAAAGATTCTTCCAATACAACCCCACTCCAGTACACTTGGCACTTGGCTCTTTACAGTAGCACAAGACCTTTCCCATCCAAATCACTCAATAACTAACAACCAGCTCCTTTGTAGAAATGGAAAGATTACCTCTGCTATAAACTTCAGCAACTTCTACCCACATATCCCCATGCCTTTCAATTACAACTCTAGACAAAACATATATATACTGAAATAACCCAACAAACACTAAACAGCCAAACCCATCTCCCCCCAACTCAGTTGTAAAGTCTCCCTTACCTGACATACTCCCATTGGAAACTGCAAGCCCCAGACAAATATGAATTAAACTTTCTCCTCAATGCTGTGAACATCATTACAATCACAGATTTGATATAAACAAACATTAGTATGATATATATTACGACCCTTCATTCCCTTGATGCAAGTACTACAGTGAAGACTGAGCATTTACAGCTGTGTTGCCCCACAGAGACACACATGAAGCATTATTACAAGTAATGACCTTTGGTCCCACCTGGTGGATGTAATGGGCTTCCTGAGCACTGTGGTGGCCCTATAGAAGATAGAATGGGTTCCTGTGGCAGGAAGGTAGGTAGAAGGTAGTGCAGATGATATTACCATAGTCTGTCTCAGATCTATAAAGTACTATCCCTTAGCTGAGGTGCAATATAATGTTCCTGAATTTCTTTGTATATTTACATTATTCTTTTAATCTATGTTCCTGACTCTATGGACTAATTATGTATCAACTCTGGTTTTTCTCCAAATCAGGTGATCTTTACAGCAGTAACTGCTTGACTTGGTTTTTGTAACACAATGGCATATTCTAAGCCAGTTCACTGGGTATTTGTGGCTGAAAGAAGTTTTTGTTCTATATGTTGTAAAGGGAAGAGTTAGTAAACCTTAAAGAAATTTAAGTGTTGTGGTCATTTGGCCAGATTTAATGTTTAGGTACTAGATAGTTCAAATATATTCATAGTTGGAGCATGTCTTGGTTGTTCCATGTTGGTCAGTAGGAAAAAAGATGCACCAGTTATCGTATTTGAAGAAAATTCAAGCTTGACCATAATTTTTGAAAGTTTAGAAAGTATATTATAAATCACATTTAAACAAAGATAAACTTACTAATGTTTAATGAATTTTGGAGAGAGGGATGCTAGAATATTTCAAATGTGGATAAGAAAAATTCAGTTGCTGAAAGCAGTTAAAAGTTTTATGAAAAGACAACCTGTGTTTAGTTCATTTAGTTTGAGTAAAGGTGCATCATGTTACCATGAGTGTCTTTTGTGCACTCTATTGCATCTTCGAGGGAGGTTATAGGAAACAATGAATTTATGAGAGTATGAATAAGGACTGTTGGAAAAAATAAGTATTATTATTATTATTATTATTTTGCTTTGTCGCTGCCGCCCTCGTTAGGGAGGTAGCGCAAGGAAACAGATGAAAGAATGGCCCAACCCACCCACATACACATGTATATACATACACGTCCACACACGCAAACATACATACCTATATATCTTAACGTATACATATATATACACACATAGACATATACATATATACACATGTACATAATTCATACTGTCTGCCCATATTCATTCGCATTGCCACCCCGCCACACATGAAATAACAACACCCTCCCCCCCGCATGTGCGTGAGGTAGCGCTAGGAAAAGACAACAAAGGCCACATTTGTTCACACTCAGTCTCTAGCTGTCATGTATAATGCACTGAAACCACAGCTCCCTTTCCACATCCAGGCCCCACAGAACTTTCCATGGTTTACCCCCAGACGCTTCACACGCCCTGGTTCAATCCATTGACCATACGTCGACCCCGGTATGCCACATCGTTCCAATTCACTCTATTCCTTGCACGCCTTTCACCCTCCTGCATGTTCAGGCTCTGATCACTCAAAATCTTTTTCACTCCATCTTTCCACCTCCAATTTGGTCTCCCACTTCTCCTCGTTCCCTCTACCTCTGACACATATATCCTCTTGGTCAATCTTTCCTCACTCATTCTCTCCATGTGACCAAACCATATCAAAACACCCTCTTCTGCTCTCTTAACCACACTCTTTTTAATACCACACTTCTCTCTTACCCTCGATCAAACCACCTCACACCACATATTGTCCTCAAACATCTCATTTCCAGCACATCTACCCTCCTCCACACACGTATTGGGTATTATACTGAATGCATATGATACCATGGTGAGCAGTTACAGAATAAGTTTTAACAGTTGTATGTGGGGAATTCATAAGAAAACAGTATTGAATTAGAATGCAAGTAAAAGCAAGTTGTATATGAGACAGGAGTTGGAGCATGAAATATAGTTAAATGATCTGAAAATAAGGTTACAGGAGTTTAATTTCTGATACTTTTGGTAAGGATGTTGGAATGTAAACTAAAATTTCAGAGAAAGGAATGAACAGGAAGCAGGTAGGGGAAGCTTTTAATCCTGTTTTACACACACACACACCCACATACAAGGGACCAGAGTTCCAAACACACAAGAAACTTGTTAATGTTTCCCATTGTATGAAATATCCTTGATTGACCTTGAGCCATGAAATAGTACCCTATGTCACCAGCAGTAATAATTCACCCTCAAAAATTTTCCAGCTTGCAGTTAACCTTCAGACACATAGGGGAAGGACTTTTATTGAAGTATAAGACTGGTAATTGCAATATTGATGGTACCCATGCATCTGGCGGCCACAAATATAACATGCATTTACATAATAATGAATAAGGTACGGAACTGATGGAAGGAAAGTAGTGATATACAGGGATAAAATGATGATCGTCATCATGAAGTTTCTGTTGGGCACTAAGTTGACAGTTGCATTGCAGAAACAGGCTCACAAATATTTGTACCCCTATGAAAGAGGATTACTGTTGCTAAGGAAGGTTTGTTTGTGTTCTTTTATGATATTTTTTTTTATTATATGTATTATAAGTTAATTTCTTGTTTTAACATTTAAAGTCAGTTATAAACCTTAGCAAAGGAGGGAGACAGGTTGGATGCAGTTTTAGTTTGACTGGAGAGAACCTGGAGGAGAAGGTTTTAGATACCTGGGAGTAGGCATTGCCGCAGATGGAACCATGGGAGCTAAATTAAGCCTTAGGCTGGGTGAAGGACTAAGGCCCTGGGTGCATTAAGGAGTTTATGGAAAAGTCACTGCCTATGAGGGCAAAGATGGGTATGGTTGGTGGTATAGCATTTCAAAAATGTTATACAAAAAGTGTTGTATAGGTACATTGTATTGCCCTAGATGACAAAGTATAGAAGTTGAGTGTGCTGGAAAGTAAATGGTTAAGGACAACATCTGGTGTGAGGAAAGATGACTGAATAAGAAATGATTGAATAAGGGAAAGGTGTGCTAGTGAGAAAGAGTGTATATGAGAGCTGAAGAGGTAGTGTTGAAATGGTTTGGACATATAGAGAGAATGACTATTAGGATATACACGTTGGAAGTGGAAAGAATGAAGAAATGAGGGAGCTGTGGAGGAGGTGGAAGGATAAAGTGAAAGATGCTTTGAGTGTCTAGGGACTTGAACATGCAGGAAGGTTTGAGGTGTGCATGAGATGGAGCAGTGTGGCATGGGGGGGTTCTTTCTTCAGCTGCCTCACTTACTTCCTACTTTTATTGCCTTGTCTTTACCATTTCCCCACATATGTTTACTTCTTCTGAGCTAACAACAAGGTCTCTTAAATTAAATTTTGTTTCATTATCATCCATATTTTCCTTTGATTTTTCTATCAGTATCATACAAGCTTTTTCTTTTCAGTAATCAGCCTTGTTTTGCACACCTTCACTTTACTCATTGTCTTCCTTGCATCTGTTACTTCTTTTTAATGTAGCATTTTGTATGCATTTTGAATTTCATTTAACCTTTTTCAAAGACATTCATTTACTTGGCCTTTATTCACAGCCACTATCTTCATTTCCAATTAGTTTCACTGCTCCCCATTTTTCAGTGTATTAAGCATCTCATATTGGATTTTTTTTTTTTTTTTTTCACCTATTGAATTTACTCTGGCTTTCTAGTAAAGTATGTAATGTCATTCATAAACATACATTGACATTCTAATACTTCATCATCCAGAAATTTACACTTACATTCCAATAAGACTATATTTGTCCTTATTCACAGGATTTACCAAAAATCCATATTTTCATTATTTGTTCCATCAGATGTAAGAATAAATGATGTACGTACATAATTGAAAATGGAGAAAATATAGAAAATCATAAATATTTATCGTGGCACTCTACATATTGAATTATATGTAATATTTTTTATTATAATGACACTGAAGACTATGATCATGGTGCTTAATGTGAGTACTTTTTTTTATTCCTGATGATGGGGAAATGTGAAAATAGATGACATACAACCCGAAATAGAGTATCTATATTACTGTTGTTAGTGTATGTAAATTTACGTATTATAAGACACATAAAAAAAAGCAATGAAAAATCAAAGTCACAAATTGAAATAGTAAATGTAGGAGCCAGTCATCCAGCGGCCACACCTTGTGTTCTCCAAGATCATTCCGCACAATGGCCACCCTAAGTGTCAACATCCTCATTCCATTATGCTGTTTCCCCTCCCAGGAATATATCGGGCAGCTTGTGCTAGTGCATTTCGCAGATGCATCTACATAAACCTTATTTTGTGTAACTTCCTTACTATTCTGCATTTTCATTCTGCTTTACATTGACATTTCATTTTTTTATGTTCTTTCATTTTACACTCTCTTGATTGTCATGTAAACTGTTAATCCTCCTCTTAATTTCATCATAGACTACGTTTTATACATTACCCATTGTATTCCTTCTTTTCACAAACAGATCTTCCATGGGCTGTTTTGTTCGTACTTATACCTTGTTTATTTATGAATAACCATCTGAAAGATTCATATATAAGAACTAAAAATCTATAAACTCAGATTCAAACAGAATTTTCCAGTGGGACAGACACACTGCATTTAATTTGATGCCTGTGAACCCCATATATCTTTCCAAGACTTTTTAAATCCCCTCAAAACTATCCCATCATAGATGTATCTAATTCCATCACTCAAAACAAACACTTGATACCACTGTTACATGTAGCCTGTCTTGGAAAATATCCAAATAACTAAGTTTGCCATATGAAACTGGGAGTTCTGTTTAGATGCCATTAACTCTTCAGAACACTTGTTTCAATTATGTAAAGGAATAATCTGTTCAAAGCAGTCCATCAAATCAGTTTTCCCAGTCAGACTTTAAAATTTGATCAACCTGCTGTATGTCAAGAGTTGTTTCACTTTTCCTCATCTGTAGATATTACTTTACTTTCCTTCACATATAGATACTACTTTAGTTTCAGCAGCCAAGACCTTGCTGCTTGTGTGCTCCCACCATGAGATAGACCACTTAATACTCTGCACAGTACTGCATGAAATAATTACTGTGTGGCCTTTGGCAACTCAAGGATGGGCCATTATGATATGTTTCTTCCCCAGTGTTGAAGAGCTTTTGAACTCTTTATTCCTTTACATCTTTCCTGACACTTATGATATGCTTCTTTTAAAAGGCACATTTTCTACCTCCTCCAAAACTTTTGAAATATTTTTCATTCATTTTTTCTCATTTTAAACCTTTTCATAATTAAAGGCACGCATGGATATGATCATTTGTCCATAACTGGATCCTCCACCACACACACACAAAAGGCGAATAACTTTCCTTTTCATTTTCCTCCCAAACCTCAAACCAGCCTACGGCTCACTTTTCCATATCTTATACAGCCATTAAGATCTTGCATCAGAGCTTTCCCCTTCAGTTGCTTAGATTTTACATTTGAAATCAATCATCTTGATACTTGTTGCAAAAACTTTATCCAGTCTCTTAAGTAACCACTAACACCCTTCATTTAGCCTGCTTTTATACCATTCACCAATTCCAAAACAAAAGTTTCAATTTCTCTCTCTCTAACCCTCTATCTCTTCATTAACCAACAAGCAAGACATGGTGAGTAGCAGAGTGATAGTTGAGAGAAACGAGTTATCCAACAATCAAGAAAAGTGGTGAGCACTAGGAGATGAAAAGAAACTTGTCTGGGGAAATGGAAAAATGGCTTGAAGGAAAATAATGCCTTTTTAAGAAGAATCTTGCCTATAGGATATTTCCCAATGTACTAATCAGTTAAGCTTTCTTTACATGAGCTCTTATTAACAAAGCACATATTACACTGGGGCTACATAAGTTGTGAATTTGAATACTGTTAGTTGGGTTTGATTTTTCCTAGATATTGATTATGTTGAAAATGCATAAGATGTGGATATGTCCTTGAAAACTTTGTAATTCTAAATCTAATACCTTGTTACTTGGCTTTCAGTCTGTGGCAAAAAATTATTGACATTTGTAAAAGTTCCTTCTTTGCTATGATATTTATGGGTATTTATGGATGCAGACCAATGTGTTTTAGTTTAACAGGAATTTATGTGAATATGTAATTTTTGTTGTGTGTTTGTCTCACAATTGCACATTCATATAGCAATCATCATGAAGATAATATAGTGGAAGCAACTCAACATATGTTTGTATGTAAAGGATGGATATGACAAGTCATTATGGACTAATTTCCTTTGATAGATCTAACACTGCCCTATAGAGCTGGCTGCATGTACTTGATGGAGAAGTCAGTGATTCATAGGTCAAAAATTTATAGAAATGGTATTTTTTTGGTGTGTTTGTTGCATGTGTGCGAGTGCGTGTGTGTGTGTGCTTTCAACACTCCCATCAGTATCACACATTATTTTTTTCTCACCATGTCTCATAAGTATCTGTAAAAACAGGAATGGTATTTTTTCTTTCAGTACATTTTATGTAAAATTTTAGATTATTTTGCACCTAGATTAACATTCATTGTTTAGTCATTATTTCTTTATGTAAAGTGAGTGAAATATAATAACTCCTTAATAGGAACATTTTTTTGGAGTGAATGAAGAAAAAACTACTTCATATGCTCATTAGAATGTTGAAAACTGTACCATATTATTAAGAGGATTCTATGTTCCTGGTATAATTGTACTATGGCTATTCAGTTGGGTAGACTGCAAATTGGTAAATGCCATTTTGGGCTATGTACTATTGCATTCTTTGCAAGGTCATTTGATACCTGCAGAGTGGGATACAGTGTTAAAAAGTGTTATCTCTGTTTTATTTAGCCTTTATGATTTATTATTAATAGAATAAGTAATGCACCTCAGAATCACATTGTAATGTTCTTTAGGTACAGATACGCTGTAAACAAAACTAAAAAAGCTTATTTCAGTAAATCATTTAATATCAAATAACGTGGATGAATGAAATTTTCAAGTACAATTTCCAATTTGCTTTTAGTAGCAGAAGATTAAGAGGACTGCAACAGTCCAATATCCCTAGCATAGTCTTTGTATGGTAGTCTTAGGTAATCTAAAATGATATACAAGGGATCGCGGAAAAATGACCACTCAGAGGTCAATGTTTTGTGATGGCAACATCCAAAAATTGGTGAACAAGTTTATGGAACAAAACTTGAGTTTTCACAATAGAAGCATTTGAAGAATATTTGTATTTCTGCTGAATATTTTCTATTAATAATGAAACATTTTTGTGTATTGTTAGGTTTTTCAGTTACAATGTCTTTTTATAATGATATCAACAGTTAAATAACATTAGATTCTTATATTCCAGCCACTGATACTTACTTTTCACAAGGAATACAAAACTTTTATTTTCTTATTGTGCCATAGAAGTAAGATCTTCCTAACTTGAAAATGTTGAAGTTGGCAATATGATACCCAAAATACATCAGCAAACTTCAATAGCACAAACTGAAATGGATAAACTTAAGAAGGCTTGACAAACGTTCATCCCAATTCCATCCCACCACCGTCTACCTCTCCACCAGCATTTTTCAGTAAGAATTATTAATGATCATCTGATTTACTAGTGAAAGGGCAAAAGTTGTTGTCATTGCAGTATATAGATGGCAAACAGTTTTGGGTATTGTCCATACATGAAAATTAGATATGTAAAATTTTTGGTGTGGAACATACCCTTATAACATTGGTTTAAATTATTCACTTGACGACATTACACTATAACAAATCAAGAATGTAAACCCCCTTATTCTGTGAGGATTCCCTGTACAGCTCAGCTTGGTGAAAAGCTAATTACATGTGCACCCCATCATGTCATCCTGCTCTGCTGCCAAGGCTTAGGAGAATAATGTCAGGTATAGGTAGTAAGATGTGTGGTATTTCGTAAATTTTTGTCTCAAACATATATGACGCCTACGGGGTTTTCATCAAAAAATATCTATCATTTTGAAAGAGTTCAGCTCCACCAACTGACAGTGATGTAAGCAAGAGTGCAAATCTGCTTTCCCCTCAAGAGGGGAGTTTAGCAGGGAAGGTGATGGCGTTGGAGACAGATGCATATTTAGGATTTGTTCATGGCAGGGGAGGGGGGGCAATAATGAATTTTAAGAGGGGAAGGCGAATTCTGAACTTTCAAGAAAGAAATGGGAAAATTGTGAAATTTGAAATGGAGGTAAGACAATGATTAAAAGTTCAAAATATAGAGGGTTGAAAGAACACTGTCGCGAAACAGCGATTCTTTATCGTTAATATTAGTCCAATTTTCATAAAATATGACAGTTGTACAGAAGTAAGTTAATTATGATAACGGTGACGAGTTATGAATGAAAATATTTTCATGATATTTGATAACCGCTGATACCAACCATCAAGAAGAATTTCGTCCATGAAACAAAATAATATGCTTTTACAGGAAGAAAAAAATTCATTATTATAAAAGTCAGAGTTTTAAAGGATGTGAAGGCAAACAGGATGTTTCATGAATCACTCGTGTACAAACCTTTTTTCTTACGTAGGGTAAAATGCTTTAAAAGATTAGTAAGATTATAATCATTATCAAGTTAACTATATAACTCAATGGGAGGATTGACACAGTCCCCTCTAATAAGGTACCAACCTTTTGGAGAAAAGATATTTTTTTATCTCAAGTCTGTGCTGTACATTGAACTCAAAACAGAAATAGAAAAATCACGCGTGCAGGATGACAGGAATTAATTCTATTCTTGATTTTTTCATCAAGGAAAGTTATTGCTTCGCAGTCACTTCGGCTTGCCTGTTGATTTTGTTTCATGCACTATGAAGAAATCACGCTATTATGATTTTGAAATGTGACTTTATAAATCAAAAATTGACAAACATTAGTGAAAATTGAAATATTGCCAGCTTCTCTATTATCTTACATTAAATAAATCTCTTTTGGGAGAACAACACACCATAATAGTTTGGTCCTGGAGTCTCTGGTGTTTACAAAGTGACCGGGTGTTGTTGCCACAGTGGTTGTGACTGATGTCCAAACGTTTAACTGTGTACAACACTGGGAGCAGAAAGGCTCCGCCCAAGTCATATATATGACACAGAGACAAGTGTCAGAACTGTCTTATTCTTCAGAGAAGTGTCTTTTTCAAGAACGGGCGAATATATTCGTGTGAAACGTTAAGATCTATTGCAAGTGTGGTGCATTAAAGAAGCAACCATGGCAAGCAAGCCCCAGAAAATGCCTAAAGTGGCAAAGGTGAGTTATATTTAAGTAGAATATTGTCTCTGGTTATTATTTTCTTTTTCCTCTCTATTTTATCTATTTTAGTCCAATTTATATGATGCTAGAAATAATTTTTTTTTACATCTAGTAAGTCATTAGTATAAAGGGCTTTGAAGAGCTGAGATTTACTAACAAAAGTATGTGAAACAAAGAAATCAACAGACATTATGAAAACCTCTTATAGCTAACTTTGCTTAGCATTTGGGGATTGGGGAGAAAGAATACTTCTCACGTATTCCCTGCGTGTTTTAGAAGGCGACTAAAAGGGGAGGGTGCGGTGGGCTGGAAATCCTCCCCTCTCGTTTTTAGTTTTCCTAAAGAAGGAACAGAGAAGGGGGCCAAATGAGTATATTCCCTCTAAGGCTCGATCCTCTGTTCTTAACACTACCTCGCTTACGCGGGAAATGGCGAATATGTATAAAAAGAAGACATGAAGGAAATGCATATTACTGGATTGTTTAAACTTACAAGAAGTGATATAGTGTTTGATGAGATATGGGTAAAACTGAGCTTAGAAATACATTATGCTATTTTAAAGGGCTATGAAACTTTTAAGTTGATAATTGTAAAAGTGTTTGTAACACCTGAAAATCAGTAGAATCTTCAAAAACCACAATTAACATTTTAGCAGCCAAAATGTACTTTTTTTGTTAAATACATACATACACATACATACATGGATGATCCACCTGGCTTAACTTCTCGTGCTTGAAGATTGCAATATTCTGAATCATTCTTCATGTTCGTCTGACATGGATGAACATGGTAGTTGACTGTTTTCATCATCTGAACCATACATAATTGCATTCGTTCACACTGCATAGTAACATGGGGCCTCAGGTAGGGAGAGCACATATTGTATTCCCACCAGTTATCATTGGGTAACTATACCTTGTTAATATTTCTGCATGTTAGAATTTAGGTTGACATCTGGTTTTATACATGTCTCTAATTGCTGAAGAAAGCATGGCATCCTTCAAATTTGGTCAGGAAAGTTAGGCCAACAACTTTTGCAGGGATTTTCCAGAGTAGGTGTTCAAAACTGATGTAGAAATCATCATAAAAGTATTGACACACATCTGCAGTATGTTCTTTTGAGCATATGGCACCATTATTAGACATGCATTATTTGCTATGGAGCTTATGGCACAAATATTTGATGTATGGATGTTTGAGTATGTTTTGGTCAAATTGGGGTTATTGTTTAGATTACTGAATTTTTATTACAATTTCCCAGGTGAAGGATAAGTCTCCTGCTGAGCTTCAGATAACAGCAGAACAACTTTTACGGGAAGCTAAAGAGAGAGAACTTGAAATTGTACCTCCACCTCCACGTCAGAAGATATCTGACCCAGAAGAACTTCAAGAATATCGTTTGAAGAAGAGGCGTGCATTTGAAGATAACATTCGGAAAAATAGAGGAAATATTTCTAACTGGATTAAGTATGCAAAATGGGAGGAAGAACAGCAAGAAATCCGTCGAGCCAGGTAGAGCCTTGTGTATTTGGTAGAAACTTTCTATTGAAAGCTATTTTGGTGTTGTTTAGGTAATTTCCCTCAAGGTAGTTGTTTGCTCTGTTCCCCCTGTTATAAGGTATTGCAGTATTTACATGATAATGAATGAAGCATATATATTTGATTTTTTTAAAATGAAGGATATAAATTTAATCTATTCAAAATGTTCATATAGTCTTCCTTTTTCTAACAGATCTGTTTATGAGAGAGCACTAGATGTTGACCATCGAAACATTACATTATGGCTAAAGTATGCTGAGATGGAAATGCGGATGCGACAAGTTAGTCCTTTCATACTTTGGCTCAGTTGTTGTTTGTGTAATTTTTTATGGAAAACACAAAAATATGCTATATTTCAAGCTATATATATATATATATATATATATAGTGATACTGTTTATATAGTTGGTTGAAAATGATGATCATTGCACTGAATTAGGGTGAAACTAGATATCATATTTCAGGTCAATCATGCACGAAATGTGTGGGATAAAGCTGTCACTATTTTGCCTCGAGCAAACCAATTCTGGTACAAGTACACCTACATGGAGGAGATGCTCAAGAACACAGCTGGTTGTAGACAGGTGAGACAAGCTGTTATAGTGTTGCATAGCTCTTGGTAGTTTTTAGTTTTATCCAAGTATTTATCATAATAGTAAATAATCTGTAAAAAAAAAAAAGTGACATTTTAATAACTCTGAGGATGAATTGTCATTTACCTGTAAAAAATAATTTAGTTGGTGCTTTCTTGTTTGCAGTACCTGATGATTTGTCAGCTAATATGGGACCAGATTATTAGAATGAAGACTGGTGGTAGGAGGGTTGAACAAAAAATAAACGAAAGGGGAGAAGAGAGATGAGGTAGTAATGGGAATATGCATGAGATCTGATGAGAATGAGCTGAAATGCTTTGACATATGGAGAGGATGAGTGTCAGCCATCACTAAGATGTACAAAAGCATAACTTAGGGCTGGAAATCTGAGTGCATTTCTTTACCAGCAATTTTTTTTATGTTTAGGGAATTTCCATTCAGATGTGTTTGTTGAGGTCTTGGTAGCCTTACCTCATGTCATTCTTGTCTCTTGATATCAAAAGCAATTGTAACATGCCAAAGGTTATACCATAATTCATTGTCATATGTTCTTACAGGTCTTTGAGCGATGGATGGAATGGGAGCCAGATGAGCAGGCTTGGCTTACTTACATCAAATTTGAGTTGCGATACAAGGAACTTGATAGAGCAAGGGCAATTTATGAGCGTTTTGTATATGTCCATCCAGAGCCAAAATATTGGATTAAGTATGCACATTTTGAAGAGAACCATGGCTACATTCAAAGTGCACGACGTGTTTATGAACGTGCTATTCAATTCTTTGGAGATGATCATCTTGATGAAAGTTTATTTATTGCATTTTCAAAATTTGAAGAAGGTCAGAAAGAACATGATCGTGCAAGAGTTATTTACAGATATGCCCTTGATCATATGCCCAAAGAAAAATGTTTGACCCTATATAATGAGTATACACGACATGAAAAGAAATATGGAGATAAGTCTTCAATTGATGATGTTATTACTAGTAAGAGAAAATTTCAGTATGAAGAAGCTGTGAAAGCAAACCCTCACGATTATGACACTTGGTTTGATTATGTTCGGATGTTGGAGGCAGATGGCAATGTTGATCTCATTAGAGAGACATATGAGAGAGCCATAGCTTGTGTTCCACCCTTAAAGGTTAGTGTAGTTAGTATTATCGTACCTTCAAATTAGCTGAACGTAGTAGTGATAGTTACTGCCTTTTGCTGAATAAGCCTATTCATGATCTTCAATTTGGAATATTTAGATTTATACAAGTATAGGGATATATGGAGATAGAATAATCTTTGCAGTATATAGATATAAAAAAGTCATAATTGGTGATTCTCATTAGGAAAAGCAGCTCATTTGTATGTATATAATTGTTATCACTGATGATTTTCATTAGGAGAAACGGCACTGGCGACGATATATCTACCTTTGGATCTATTATGCATTGTTTGAGGAGCTCACTACTAAGGACATTGAGAGGGCACGTCAGGTGTACCAGATGTGTCTTCGCCTCATTCCACATAAGATTTTCACATTTGCTGAGATATGGCTTTTATATGGTAAATTTGAGATTCGTCAAAAGGACCTCGCAGCAGCAAGAAAGGCAATGGTAAGTCTTAATCTATTTGAAAAATTACTCTTAACATGATTTTTATTATTTGCCAATGCAATGCCTAATACATTTTGTATTATATGCCTTTACCTAATATGCCTATCTGTCTTTCAGTTTTACATGTGTCCTCATGATTTTTTGTTTTTCTTTCAAAACCTAACATATAACACTTCCCAGTTTCCTTTTTGTTTGGGATATATGTGAACTGTTAAGCTGTTACCACATGATGTCTAGAAGGTTAGATTAGACTTTAGTTATACCTAGTAGTTACTCAAAAAAAAAGAGATCATTTCATGACAAGGCTAAAATGTGTCAGTTCAAATTTGAGATGGACAGATGTAAGGAGAATACTGATTAGGACATGGAATATCCAAGAGGAATGACTAGGGATTAGTTGCAGTGCAAGCATTTTTAGCTTAGAGAATGGTATGAATGGAGTTGTTGATCTCATTTGATGAATTAGCTTAGTGTGTAAAATGAAAAAAATTGAAATTCTTTTATGAGTGAGGATTAATTTGAGCTCCACAGAAAGTTGTAGACCCAACTCTTTGAAGGTGGAAAGGTAATTGGAAGAGAGAGGTAAAAGAATGATGAGAATTTCAATGCTTTACTGCACAAGGAAGGAAGGATGTGACTTATTGAGAGAAAGTCTTGATATGAATAATTTATTGCAGTAAATAAGCTTCAGGAATCTGTAGGTGAGATGGACTTACTCAGGAGTTAACATCATCCTTAATCTGTTGCCTGAGTCCCACACTAGGAGAACAGTAAAGGAGACAATCAGTCTTTGGGCAGATATTAACTAATATTAAAATATAATTCAGATATATTGAAAAGAAAATATTTAGCAAGTTGCTCACTTCTGCATGAGGCCAAAACTAGAATATACTTCTCAAGTCTAGTCACTGTACCTAAAGAAGCACAAAAAGCTTCAAGTGAAAGAAAAGGTCCAGAGGATGGCAACAAAGATGGTACCAGAATTAAGACAGCTTAGTTAGAGGGAAAGGCAAGAGGCCTTAAGTTTGCTAACCATAAAAGAGAGAAGACTGAGGGGTAACCTGTTCACAAACCTCTAAGTCTTTTAATCAGATTGATAACATAGACTATGAACAGTTCTTTGAAAGACATAGGGATGAAACAGGTGACATAACATGAAATAAACTAGAACTTGTCAAAAAAAGTTGTAAAAAAAGCACTTTTATACTATAAGAGTGATGGATGAATGAAATAAACTGGGTGAGGACACAGTGACTGCAGACAGCATACAGAAATTTCTGGCACAAAACTTGTGAGAGAGGACATGAAAAACACTGTGTTAGTGTAGGAGTGGTGGATGGATATAAGAAACTTAGCTGTGAAACTGGAAATGCCAGGAGTATATAGATGTTCAAAAAGTTACTTATGCTAAAGAATGATCAAGATATGGGGTGCTATGAGAGTGGAGTCCCCTTTCTACTGTACGAATAGGTAATTACACACACCTCTCAGTAGATGGAATAATACAATCTCTGTCTTTCCAGGGACAAGCTATAGGAATGTGTCCAAAGCACAAGCTTTTTCGTGGATACATTGACCTTGAAATTAAATTGCGAGAGTTTGACCGATGCCGTAAACTGTATGAAAAGTGGGCTGAATTTGATCCCGAAAATTGTAAAATGTGGATCCAGTTTGCAACTTTGGAAGCCATGTTGAATGATGCTGATCGGGCAAGAGGTATTTATGAACTGTCGATTGCACAACCACGTCTTGATATGCCAGAATATATGTGGAAGTCCTACATAGATTTTGAGGTGAGCATTTATGTTAATAACAGTTATTGTTTTAGTATTTTCACACACATACTTGCATACACACCCATCGAGCAGCAAAGCATGCATTTCTCGGAGATATTCGAGTTCTGATAATGGGGGATTTCACTTATAAAGAAATAGACTAGGGGACTCTGATAGTGACAGGGTGTCTTGGAGACACAAGATTTTGGAATGTATAAAGGAAGATTTCCTTTACCAGCATTTCAGTAAACTTACTAGGATGAGAGGGACCAATACACTAGATCTACTAGATTATATCTTTGTACATGCTCACATGGATATTGAGAATATCATACATGATACAACAGTTGGAAAAAGTGACCATGTAATGCTTTAATTTGATCATAGGGTAAATGAGAAGTTTCAAGACCAAAGATAAGATATAATCATGGAAACTAAACGAAACTCAACAATTTATATGTAAAATACATTGGGAAAAGTTCATTAGCCACAAACCATGGCATTGAACCATTTTTTTTTTTTTTTTTTTTTTTTTTTATACTTTGTCGCTGTCTCCCGCGTTTGCGAGGTAGCGCAAGGAAACAGACGAAAGAAATGGCCCAACCCCCCCCCCCCATACACATGTACATACACACGTCCACACACGCAAATATACATACCTACACAGCTTTCCATGGTTTACCCCAGACGCTTCACATGCCCTGATTCAATCCACTGACAGCACGTCAACCCCTGTATACCACATGACTCCAATTCACTCTATTTCTTGCCCTCCTTTCACCCTCCTGCATGTTCAGGCCCCGATCACACAAAATCTTTTTCACTCCATCTTTCCACCTCCAATTTGGTCTCCCTCTTCTCCTCGTTCCCTCCACCTCCGACACATATATCCTCTTGGTCAATCTCTCCTCACTCATTCTCTCCATGTGCCCAAACCATTTCAAAACACCCTCTTCTGCTCTCTCAACCACGCTCTTTTTATTTCCACACATCTCTCTTACCCTTACGTTACTTACTCGATCAAACCACCTCACACCACACATTGTCCTCAAACATCTCATTTCCAGCACATCCATCCTCCTGCGCACATCTCTATCCATAGCCCACGCCTCGCAACCATACAACATTGTTGTAACCACTATTCCCTCAAACATACCCATTTTTGCTTTCCGAGATAATGTTCTCGACTTCCACACATTTTTCAAGGCTCCCAAAATTTTCGCCCCCTCCCCCACCCTATGATCCACTTCCGCTTCCATGGTTCCATCCGCTGACAGATCCACTCCCAGATATCTAAAACACTTCACTTCCTCCAGTTTTTCTCCATTCAAACTCACCTCCCAATTGACTTGACCCTCACCCCTACTGTACCTAATAACCTTGCTCTTATTCACATTTACTCTCAACTTTCTTCTTCCACACACTTTACCAAACTCAGTCACCAGCTTCTGCAGTTTCTCACATGAATCAGCCACCAGCGCTGTATCATCAGCGAACAACAACTGACTCACTTCCCAAGCTCTCTCATCCCCAACAGACCATATATATATATATATATATATATATATATATTATATTTTTTTTTTTTTTTTTTTTTTATACCTCGTCGCTGTCTCCCGCGTTTGCGAGGTAGCGCAAGGAAACAGACGAAAGAAATGGCCCAACCCCCCCCCATACACATGTACATACACACGTCCACACACGCAAATATACATACCTACACAGCTTTCCATGGTTTACCCCGGACGCTTCACATGCCTTGATTCAATCCACTGACAGCACGTCAACCCCTGTATACCACATCGCTCCAATTCACTCTATTCCTTGCCCTCCTTTCACCCTCCTGCATGTTCAGGCCCCGATCACACAAAATCCTTTTCACTCCATCTTTCCACCTCCAATTTGGTCTCCCTCTTCTCCTCGTTCCCTCCACCTCCGACACATATATCCTCTTGGTCAATCTTTCCTCACTCATTCTCTCCATGTGCCCAAACCATTTCAAAACACCCTCTTCTGCTCTCTCAACCACGCTCTTTTTATTTCCACACATCTCTCTTACCCTTACGTTACTCACTCGATCAAACCACCTCACACCACACATTGTCCTCAAACATCTCATTTCCAGCACATCCATCCTCCTGCGCACAACTCTATTCATAGCCCACGCCTCGCAACCATACAACATTGTTGGAACCACTATTCCTTCAAACATACCCATTTTTGCTTTCCGGGATAATGTTCTTGACTTCCACACATTTTTCAAGGCTCCCAGAATTTTCGCCCCCTCCCCCACCCTATGATCCACTTCCGCTTCCATGGTTCCATCCGCTGCCAGATCCACTCCCAGATATCTAAAACACTTATATATATATATATATATATATATATATATATATATATATATATATATATATATATATATATATATTTATCCCTGGGGATAGGGGAGAAAGAATACTTCCCACGTATTCCCTGCGTGTCGTAGAAGGCGACTAAAAGGGGAGGGAGTGGGGGGCTGGAAATCCTCCCCTCTCACTTTTTTTTTTAATTTTCCAAAAGAGGGAACAGAGAAGGGGCCCAGGTGAGGATATTCCCTCAAGGGCCCAGTCCTCTGTTCTCAACGCTACCTCGCTAATGCGGGAAATGGCGAATAGTATGAAAGAAAAGAAGATATATATATATCATTTTTTAAACTAGGCTGGTATTACTACATGTGCTTACTGTGTCAAAGTTACAAACTTAAATGATAAGGGTCTGATCATCTAATGTTGAAAATTTTCGTTTTGCAGGTAGAGCAGGAAGAATGGGACCGTGTTCGAAGCCTATATGAACGGCTCCTTGAACGTACTCATCATGTTAAGGTTTGGATTAGCTTTGCTAAGTGTGAACATTCCATGACCACTGAAGATAATATTGTTCATGCTCGAGGAGTGTTCCAAAGAGCTAATCGTGCTCTTCGCTTATGCCAAGAAAAAGAGCAACGGTTGATGCTCCTTGAAGCTTGGAGAGATTTTGAGGATGAATTTGGTGATGCTGAAAATGAAGATAAAGTAAAGAAATTGATGCCCAGGAAAGTTACACGCCGTCGGCAGGTTACTACAGATGATGGGTCTCAAACCCGGTGGGAAGAGTACATTGATTATATCTTTCCAGATGATGAAGCAGCCAAACCTTCTCTCCTTTTGCTGGCAAAGGCTAAAGAATGGGCCAAGAAGCAAAAAGAACATACAGAAAATTTGGAAGAGATTACTCCTGAAGCAGAGAATCCATGTTTTGAGGAAACAGCAGAGATTAATCCTGACTTGGATCGTGATGATAGTGATGTTGAGATTGGATCATCCAGTGAATCATCCAGTGAACATGATGAAGAAGAAGAGATGATTAAGAATGGAAGAAAAGAGAAAAAGAGAAGAAAACCTTCATTTGAAAGCAGTGATAATGATAAGATAGCATCTAAAAAAAAGGAATCAAAAAAGAGTTCATATTCTACTTCCACTGATGAAGAGATAGAAAAAACAAAAATGAGAGAAGACAATAGAAAAAGTCATATTTTTAGGGAAGAGAGAAGATCAAGAACAAAGAAAGAAAACAGTAGATCCTCTGAAAGCTCTTCAGACTCTTCCAGTGAAAGTAATGATAATGAGAAATAAATGGCTGTGAAAATGACAGAGAAAGAGAGCTTCTTTGATTATATTGATTAAAGACAAGATAGGTGATGGAGAACATGAATTGATGAGGAAACGTGGAGACTTTCAATGTATGACACTAATAAGAGAAGGAGCTTGATGCTGTTCAATGGTTAAAGTGGGAACAGTTACAGCAGTAAAATTTAATAAATATTCGCATGCTCAGCTTGTACAAAAAGGCCCTCAAGATTCAATGTGGGCAAGAAAATAATTTGCAAGTTTGCTTATATATATATATTTATATATGTATGATTTTACATACAGTTTACACACTCAGGAATTATAGTTGAGATGGTACTCTACCAACTCTACAAGTGTATCTCTATTAGGACAGAACAGAAATTTTTAAGGGTAGCATGCACACTAAATATAAAGATAGGGTTGTAGCTGATATGCATTTTCTTGGCCCTTCAGCATCCAGCAGTGGACAGATCTACATTATATATTCCCTGGAAACAGCCAGGTTTATTCAGAGCTTGTGCATTATCATCATAGAATGTTTATTTTACCTTCATGGAGTGGAATGTGTTTTGGTCATTACTCTGACCATGGCTCAGTCTAAGGATTTAGAAATCCCAGGCCATTTTTCAAACCTATTGGTCACAGTGTCCAAGCATAAGTGCCATTCAGAGTGTAAACTGTTAAATGTAGATAATTGTGTACAAAAAGACAGATTTGTATGAAATACAGAGAATATTTTTAAATGTAAAACTTGAAAGGATTTACTTGTAGACATTGACTAACAAGGGAAGTATGTGTAAACTTAGAGATGTATGCAAGTAATGTATGTTTATGCAGAATTTTTACAATGTGAATAATGTACATATTTTTATATGTTATGAATTGCATAAGTTAATCATAAAATGCTCTACATGTGAATAATGTCTTCCTATCGCAAAATTCCTTTATATATACCTAACCATCTCTCTGCCATAATGAAGTGTCAGGAACAAAAAAAAAAAAAAAAAAAAAAACTGCCTCATATGCACACATCCATTCTCCTGTTGTTGCATATAATATACTGAAACCCATGTCTACCATCCACAGAAGCATTAATGTAGGAAAAGCAGAGGGTCATTCCTCCATTGACAGATCTTTAATACACATAATCAACAAGCCGCTGGTACAGCTGATTATAAGACAGTTCTGCATACATTTATGAGATCCAATGTGATAACATTGTAACCAGATTACTACTGTTGTTAGTTACTTTGTAAACAAGTTGCATCACTCTAAGGTGACCATTGTAGAACCATTTCAGACCACCTTATTACAGAAGAAACCATGTATGATCAGTTGGCATCTTTTTGAATGCCAAGATGGAGGCACTGTGGTTGAAGGTATGAAAAGATAGTGGTACGTGATTGTTCTTTTTTTTTTAAACAAATTTGGCAACAGTATAGTGGGGAGAATTGCCATGATTGCTGCAAATGCCAGGCTATGAGTTCCAAGCAGGGACCATTGACTAATGAATCTGTTTGCCAAGGTCTAGCTTTGTCTTCAAGTTAGTTGGTTCAGCAGCTGTGCAGAAAGCAATTGGTTGGTTTTACTCCTCCATGGTTATACAGCTGGTTCCCTTAAGCTCCATTCAAGGGCACAGTCCTCATTGGGGCCAGATTTTGAATAGAGAAGGAAGGAAAAGAAGACCTAAAGACACAAAATTAAAAAACTGGTTGTTATGTCCTTTATGTGTTATATTGTGAATGTTCCTCATGAAACCCCCTTTTGTTTTACATTACATGTTCCCTTCAAGTGCTACCCTTAAAGTTTTAGGAGCTTGCTATGTAAAACAAACCACTTCTGTATCTTAGATCATGTTCCCAATTTCACAGCCTCAGTATTATTCTTTTAATCATACAAGTCAACTCTGCCTGAGTATATGCCTGTGGCAAATTGTTAAACTGCTTACAGAACTACATGAGAAAGACAGACGACAGGAGGCCTGATTGGCCCAGGCCATGACTGTGTTGTCTGAAAAAAATATTTACAGCTTAATCTCCAATACTATCTACAAAGTTCCTCACCATCCTTATCCTAACTCAAAAAATACAAACGCATATAAAAAAAAGGAGTACCATGAAACCTTGCACGTATTAATTCCTTCTCTCCTTATCGTACATTGAACACCAGAAACAACAAATACACAAATAGCCAATAATTACAAAACATATCATACTGCACGAAGGAGAAGGCATTCGAAAGGGCTTCCAACCTTGATCCCTGCACCGACCCCACATCTCTTTTAAACTGCAGGAGTAAATACAGGCGTTTTATGCAGCTTTCCCTTGCGTTGCTAGACAGTACTAGCTAGTAACCATAATTCACGGCCTTTCATGGCAACAATTCACACCTCATCATGAATAATCCATATGCAGTGCTCTGAAGTCCTTATAAACTGTCCAATTACCTCATCTCATCAGTCAATCAGTTAGGTTCTCTTACGGTTGTGTGACCTTAAAGATGCCTCGTCTCTTCTTTTTCTGCAATAGCACCATGTGACTTCGTCAAAGACTTTTTTTTCTCCTGTTGTAGCACCACTAGACCACATCATCACTATGTCGCTCTTGCATCAGCTCCATGAAACCTCATCAACACCACCTTCCCCCTGGATTAGCACCATCAAACCACTTCAGTGCCATCTTCCTGCTGCATTAGTGCCATGACGCTTCATCAACGCCATCTTCCTCCTGCATAAGCATTATGGGTCCTCATCAGTCGCCATCTTCCTCCTGAATCGGCATCATGTGACATAAATGCCAACTCCCTTCTGCTGTAGCATCACGAAGCCTACTAAAAGCTGTGTCTTTCCTGAAGCAACAGCACCTTTGATCCGCTACAGTGCCTCCCCCAACACAACCATAAGGGTCAAGACCCCGGCAATGACCCCCCTGCTGCAGCACAATCACAGGGCCTTTGCAACACCGTTTCCCACCTGCTAGGACCAAGTGCCTCATGTTTCAACTCCTCTTTTCCTTCACCAGCACCAATGATAAAAAGCACTTTTAAATTTACAAGAAGCGTGCAATAAGTTATTTTGTCGCATAATCTAAATAGTTGTCAGCTTGTTCATTCAGGAGAAAGATTAATTACTAATTCCTATTGTACAGATAGAATAAAAGAAGTGATTTGATACATGGAAGTTTCTCATTAAAATTTAAGAAAAATTGATAGCAGTGGTACCGCCTTTAAGAATTCTATTGCTCACACAGATACGTACGTAATCCATCACATAGCATAGCTGTATTAACTAATTTACTGTTCTTCCTCAACTAGTCCTTTTATTTGCTGAGATTCAGACGATTACAACACAAAAGAAGACATCATTAGATACGTTTGTAACCTATACAACTTTATGGGTGCAACAGTTTATCTTCTGGAATGTCGGAAAAAATAATTTTTAGGTAACCAGAAACAACATATAAGAAAAGAAAAAAATATCCTACGTGTGTGAATTGTGCTTAGTTGTGGGTTAGGGACAAATGTGGGAGGAAATTTGACTGCCGTAGGGTTGAGAATGACGTTGTGTCACCTACCCAACATTCCCCTTTACTTTAATATTTTTTTTCAGGACATCTAGCTTTCCTTTTTAATTTATTTCCTAAGCATTGTTATGTATATGTTTTTTACTCGTCCTTATATTTTAACATTAATTCTTCATCCGTATCCCTTTATAAATAATATACACCTGTAGTCCAATGTATATCCACTAGATTTGAACAGCAGCGATTGAGTGCTGGTAAGAACCATTTTTTTGACTATGTAATGATAGAATCGCTTAAGGATCACTTTTGATTATTCAGTGGTAGATTCTTATACATATCTTCTATATGATATGAAGATGATGACAAAGTTCTGTGTTACATTTCGACCTTGAAGTTTGAGGATCTATCTCAGCGGATGCTTGACATGTCGGCTACGAAGACCCTAATATAATCTTAGCTCGGCCAATTCTGGCTGTTTGTCCATCATTATTAACATTGGCTCTTAATGACACTTCATTCCTTAACATTTACCAGCTCTTCGGTAAACAGATAATCATTGTACACATTACATTTTTCATATAGCGTCCAAAAACGAGATAAACTTGGAATACCACGGAATGTTAGATTTACGTGGGTTTTTATGATCTTAATATTTCATCAACTTTTCCTTTAATTAACCCTTTCATTTTGACAGGTCTTCATACAGCGCCACTATTGCCTTACCTTAAAGTTAAAAAAGAAAAAAAAATCCCAAATCGCTGTAGCCAATTTACTCGCCTTCTGTGACAGCCTTTAAGTTACTTATTATTGTAGAGTAAGAAAAAGCTGTGCAATCCCTACTAGAAGATATAAATGTATTATCATCATGGTAAAAAAAAAACCCACAGGATACCAGAGAGTGATATTATATATGTTCTAATCACTGCAGTATAAACTAAGGTTATAATGAATTAGTTATTGTTAGGGTAGTAGAACTTTCTTTTTCCATGGATGATCACTTTCAAGAATATTAGGTTGTCTTTTTTTGGTGGGTTGATATTGTGTTTATTTTGTAAAACCACAGATGAATATGAATAGAAAAGAAACGGTACCCAAGAAACCTAACTTCCTGATAGTGATCACTGTTTGTGCAATAGTTAATTGTGTGGGGTTGAATATCATAGATTAACTCGATGTTAGAAATCAACGGAACTTTAAGAGAAAAGAGCCGCTGATATTTCGTAGGGGGCAACAAGTACTTAAGTAGAAAATGTCATGATGGTGTTTGGTGTTCTCCCACTTGTTGCAGTTGCATTGGTCAGTATGCATTTAAAGAAAGTCATTTATGATTGTTTTCATCTGCAAGTTCATAAACATATTCTTTTAAATTTTTCTTTAAAAGACCATTCAATTTTACCTCGGAACTTGTTTTTTGTGCTTTTTGGCATATGCATACGATTCACTAAGACATTTCAGCCCATACTTGTAGGGAGTTTCAGGGGGATTATATTATGAGATATAAATGAAGACCATATCACTACTGTACAGACATGTGCATCAGACTGTCAACCCTAGCGAGGGTGTGGCCACTCAGATTGAATTGATAACTCACCAGAATGACTGCCAACTTTTGCTGGTCATACTTTTTTAGTACTTGATTTTTTATGTCTGCTTTGTTTATATTTTCATGGAAATGGTATATGTGAAAAACCACATGTAGGGAAACACCGTCAGAATACTGTAAATAGTTGTTTGCTCATTAAAAATACTTTCCTTTTACAGGTACATAACCAGACAGTAGATGCTGATCAGACTTCAGTCATGGCAGATGTTATTCATGTACTTTCCTCATCAGATGATGATGATATTGAGAGGTTAGTTATCTGTATCCATATGGTGTTAGAAAATCAGGTTTTAGTTAGTGGAAAGCATGTCTTTGAGTGGGCTTAAATCTTCAGTTGCACTTCATTGATATAGTTTTCCTAGAAAGCCATTTTAACCATATGGCTGACATTAGCAAGATAGGTAGTCACATTGAATACATACAAAAAATTTATTGGTCATATGTCCTGACGGGTGATACAACAGTACTGCATAAGATCAATGCTGTAATCACCTGCTAAAGCCTTATCCTTATATCCTGTCATTGACATTACTAAGTCACATTCCCCTACCATGGCCATACATGCCATCAGTCGTAGATCCTCAAAGGTCTTTACAAGATGAACAATTTCTATGGAAGAAGGAGGGCAAGGAGTAGAAGTTAAGGACTATTAGGAATTCGAAAACATTGTTTGTATTTTTAACGAAGTTTTTGGATATGATATGCAAAGAATAATCTTGTATCATTTTCTTTCAGTTTGCCTGATCTGAGAACTCGTTTAATGCCAATGCTGGTTCCTACTCTTCAAAAGCAACTAGATACCCATACATTAAGATTGAGTAGCAATGAAGATGATACTAATGATAAAGATTGCAAATTGGTTGATGTTGAACCTCTTGGCATTAATGAAAAATCAAAGCAGCCAGCAGGTAGGATAAAAGATTGAATGAAAGAGCTTCCTCACTAATTCAATGAAGTTAGGAATGATGCTGACCCATTATTCCCCAAGGAATATTGCTTGCTCTTTAGACAACATTTCTAAAAAGAGAAAATGTTTTGTTAAAACCCTAAATTTTTAGTTATGCTGGTATATTCAGAGATTTTATAACAGCCTTATCAGTGCTTGGAATATTCCAGCAACTTTTGAACAACTTTCAACTCAAAAGATCATAAAAGTGAAAAAAGTTTTTTACAGTAGTAGGGAGCTGTAGGATTAACCTTAGTATTCTTTTTATTTTCTTTTATTTATTGATTTGTCATTCCACTGTCCACCGCCTTTGAAAAATTATCAAGCATATTACTTGAATATTTGATGCAAATTTGAGTTTTTACATATGCACACCAAGTACTTTTGTTTTCATATAAGAATGGATGATCAGTTCTCATTTCTGTAGTCAAAATTTGCCATTTGGGTTTGAATAACAAAGATGGTCACCACTTAATTTTCACTTCAATAAAAAGATGATGTAACTTATTGTGCTTTTATACATCACTGGATCACTACAAGTCATGCTAAAATAATCTGTGCAGTTATTTTCTTGTGGCAGTTGGGTAATAAATTAAGAGGGGATACATGTAATGAAGTAACATTGAAAGAACATGGCCTGCACAGATTCAGATATGAATGATAGTTTTCTTTCAGTGCCAGTAACATCATATGATTCTGAAGAGGAACTGCCAGATATTCTTGACTTTACCGTCACTACTTCCCATTCTCAAATTTCAGCTGAAGAGGATATAGAAATGGTACAGATATTTTTTTTATTCTTTACAGTAGTGTGAAAAAGTTCTTTCTGTGCGATATATTGGTTTGTAATAAGAGTATTCTGACTAAAATCATGAAAATAATTTAAGAAATATTCTGTTGCTACAGATTTTTCAACAAGGTCTGTACATGATCAGTTTGTATTACAGTAATTGTATGTATATCACATTTTGCCGTGTAAAGGGTGACCCTGGCAAAAGCTTACATAAGAGAAAGAAGAAATCCTTTCTGTATGCTTCTCGTATCTTATAATTCTGTCCTCATTTACGTGGGATGACTCATGCATGTAGAGCATCTCAAATCAACGAACATTTTTTATGGTAATCGTAACAAAATCTACTCTTTTATACTCTTTCACAGATTCGCTTTCTGTGCTGTGTTTCCTTGTCAGGTGAGACTAGTTTCTCCATCCATTCACACTTAAAGTGTTTCCACTGCGCATGATCAGCAGTCACTCCCCTGGTATCATAAGGTGAAATACATCTTTCCTTAAAACTATTTATTCATCGCATGTGTCCATCTCGTGTTCAATGTTTATATTCTACCATATTATTGTATATTTTCAGCAACCTATCAACTACTGTATGGCCATACTTTTTTCACAGTTATTCATGGATCTCTGAAGACTTTCTTAACACCAAACATCTTTGTGTCCATTCTTTTATTCTCATATTTCATAAGTATTTCTAATTATGCTTTGTAAGTTATTTATCCCAGCTTTTTCCATACATCCCAGTTTAAATGTAGGAAAAGTAAAGTTTTGCACCTGTCCATCAGAGTTAGGACTCCATTATGCAAGATTCTTGTGCTCTCTACACCTAAACTTAAGCTGATGTGATATTTCCATTTCTTATCTCCTTCAAAATTGAAAATATTTTAGCCTCCTTTGTCTTATCTTCTCTAATGTGTTCTCAAAATGTATTTTCTTGCATTTGTTGCATACTTTTTTTTTTTTTGCAGGCTCAGGTCCCAATTCTGGTGATAACACCATTCACTCCATTCACTCACCTGCACTCCTTTAATCTGTTCTGCCTTATTCTTACTTTTTTGCTATGGCTGCACTTCCCAAAGCTTCTCATGTTTAACCAAAGAATTCAGTGTTTTGGCAATGAAAAGGAAAAGAGAATGAATCAGTCATTGTTACCGTATCATCATTTACTTCTGGACTGTTAATATGGGTGAAGCATTCATCCCAACCATAAATTTTTGCTACCAGTATTTGTATATTATAGGATGACCACCTGTGTTTGTTGTAATTGGCAGGTGGAGGACACTAATTTCAAGTATGTTGCAAAAAGATTGCTTGTAGAAGAGGTTCACAAGGAAAAAGAAACCAGACGGAAGCAGCGGGAGATTGAAAAACAGAGAAAAGCAATTGAAAAGGCTGAGGCCAAAGCCAGAAGAGAAGCAGAGAAAAAAATGAAACATGCCTTAAAACCAGGAGAATGTATGAAGGTAGAGCAACTTTTCATTGTAGTGTAAACTGAACATTTTCTTTGTTGCTGTAGACTTTTCAATGTTGTTGATATGAATTAAAAAGTATTGTTAAGTTTTATTATGATGATAATGGTAATTAGTGATAGCAATGATGATTTTTTTTATACTAGCTTGCCTTTTTCTGCCTTAAAGAGGTAGTACTAGGAAATGAACATCCAAGAAAAATATCCTTGCAGGGCTCCTTCTGCTTTCACATTTACTAAGAGGCAAGCACATATGTAGCAGTCAAGGTAAACCAGGGAAGGATTTTTGGGGCTCTGCTGTCAATAGTTGGCTCTAGTTTCATTAAATTATATGGTATGAGAATGTTTGTGTGAAAACAAGTCCATTCCTGATGTTACTTTGCTCAGGTATGAGCAGCATTTATCTTGCTGCAAGTCCTAGCAAGGTTACATGATCAGTCTTTCACTTTAATGGAATGATCAGAATTTCTAATTGATATTTTGTTTTATATGATCAGTATGTGATAGTTCAACTGGACCGTCAACTACTGGAGCTTGCAGAAGGAAGTCAGGTTATAAGCCACCTACAGAATGCAGACCTCCGCTATCGAGTAGTTGATTCCCCTGTTGCTGCAACTACAACCATACTAAGGGTTGATCCACTCACTCTGCAGGTCTGCCTTATATTTAGTTTTAGCTTTTGTAATTTCACAAAAGTAAGAAAAAGTAATCACAGTATATGCTTGTTGGTAAGTAAAAAACATGCATTCGCATATAGTAGTGAAAGCAGAGGGACATTAATGCATTTGAATATAATTACCCCAGGGCTCCTTTCTAAGAAAGAATCCTGTTGTTACCCAGAAGCTTTACGCAGGTCAATATTCAAGTTATAAACAAAATTAAGATCCAAATTAAACTTTTTCTAAGGGGCATAAGTCAGGTAGATCTGAAGTAAAGTTATGCCTTTTTTTTTTCTTTTTTTTTTTAAATGCATGGAAATAATCGTATGAATTTCATTATCATGAAAGTTAGACACTTCAAGTTACAATCAAGATTAAGTTTCAGGTTGAAATGAGACTTCCAGTGATGAATGTACAGTGGATGAAGTGATCTTTGAGGATCTGATGTGCTATGCAGGTGACTGGTACCATACAAATACTCAGCATATGCTCACTCAAACAAAGTAAATGTCAGAGCTTCTTCCTCAGATGTTCATGTACATACTTATATATGTTTAGTGCACAGTAATTCCTGTCTCACATACTCAGCATGGCACACACTGAGGAATCACTTTGTCCATCATCATTACCTGTATTTCTGTTGTCTGCTTGCTGTCTGACCATCATCTGTCTGTCTGTCAATAGTAGTCACACTTTAATCTTCAAATTAACCTGGACATAGCTTGAAAATTCTAAACCAGATACCCAGTAAAGTGTATGTAGTTGTTTTCCAGTATTAGAAAGATTAATTAGTACAAAACCCATAATTCTAGTTTGGATTTTTCTTGAAAAAGTTTAACCAGGAAATTAAGATAGCTATTAACTTAAAAAGAATTCCACCTTTAGAAAATGAACTTTTGATATTTTTGATATATTTGCAACAATATGTCCTGCCATTTTTATTTTTCTTATTCATTCCCAATAACTATGCTGTACTGCATTAACATAAGTGTTCCATAGAACACCCTTTTAGTTGTTTTATTGAAAAATTTTTACTACTTTTCAGTATTGTCATCTATCTTTCTAGGAAACATTAGCAGAAGAAGCAGTGGTTGTGATGGCTTTAAATGAGTTTTTGGATTTAGTTAAACATCAAGTGTATGAGGGTGGTTTAGGCCTGTGTCAACGATATTGTGAATGGAAACAAAGACTTGGCAATGCTAACATAACACTTGTTGTTTGCGGAATTGATGCATATTTCAGGTTAGTGCTCATAGATATCTTTCTTCCTTAAAGCTAGATATTTTTCATATCTTAACCAGAATTTAAGCATACAGGAACTACATTACCTTGATCACCCAGATTTTTTGGATGATATAGTGGAAATGCAAGGAGTGACATTAGTGCCAAGTGCGGCTTTGATGTTATAGCTGGTTTTAACCCCCAAAATTGGAACAGTATTAATGACAGAAATTATCTCATGAAGAAATGATAAGGACATATGGGGAGAATGAGTGAGGAGAGGCTGATTAAGTGGGTGTATGTGACAGAAGTAGAGGGAACAAGTAGGTGGGGAGACTGAAGATATGATGAAAGGCTTTAGTGAATGGTGTCTGAATGTGCATATGGATGTGAGGCATGCATTAGTTAGGGAATTGAAGCAATGTAATTCATAAGGGGCAATGTACTGTTGGTGAGGCTTGGCTGTGGATATGGGAAAGAGGAGTCTTCATGTTTAAACTGTTTGCTTTCGATATGAATGTATAGGTTTTGTAGTTTTGAGGCTTCATTTGAGCCTGACAAAAGGGTATGCATTCTCTGGTAAAATATAAAGGATTGAGTTCTGTTTATGATGATGGCTGTGAAGGTTAGCCTTTAGTCTTGTTATTAAGGTTGGAGTTTAGTCATCATTTGCCTGTCCATTTAGAAAAATGAATGATTTTATGATTTTCAGGAATGAGAAGATGGGCAGACAACATGATTTTCGATCTGCTGTGCTAGGAGAAACTGCAAAACCAGTGCGGAAGAAAAAACCTGGAAAGGTACTTCACTGCACTTCTGCAGTTCATGTGAGCAGGTGAACATACAGAAATTTACCAATAATTAATGGTTAAGAACAAATGGAGTGGCAGCTCCATGGAAAAAAAAGAAATCACCCATCTAGAAACTTTCCAAAATGACAATTAGCAGAGATATGAAATATATTTAGTGAGCATTGAAAGTGGAACCTAAAAGTTAAGCATGAAGTTATATGTTCTGATTTACCATCCAAGGCTTTTTTAGGTGTTATTGTGAACGTTTTTGTTCAGTATGATTGTGGGTTATTAAGGTCACTGGTCAGATAGTGTTCAGTAGTTTGCATTAACTGTAAGCAGCTTTATAAATTATCAATCAATTTTCTTTTGTGATTGTACTGGATTAGCTAATTCTGAAACGGTGAAAATCAGGAGAGCAGAATACTGGGAAATGCTTTGGAATGGCAACTTGTCTCATATGGGCATTGATATGTATTACAAAGCCATTACTATGCAAGTGCTTCATTTTTTCAGAGTTGATATAGAAATGGTACTTGTGAATGCACAGCTTGAATGTGGCCTCAATCACCGATTCATGTCCGACTCCACTAAAGTTGCCACCTTTATCCTGCAGTTTACCAAAGCTGTGGCCGAGACACCCTTTAAGTAAGTTACTAAATCATTACATTGGTGGCATGTGTTAGGATTCATGCATTCAGCTAAGAATATATTTTTCTTGCACACTTTGCCAATTCCAATGGCCTATCTCCTTATTCTTCCTTTAAACACTTAAAATGACCAAGGAACCTCAACTCTTAATCTGGAGGAGATGGTCTACTTTGTAAACATTTTCAAAATGAATTCTGTTTTGTTAATAAATGTTCCCTGAAATGGCAACATTTTGTTGAATCATATGTTAATGCTTTGATTTCCCTTACAATGAGGTGAATGACCTCATATGCTTACATCCACTCTCTAGCTGTCAAAACATTTTTTCTTTCTTTTGGACAAATCATTATATATTGGATTGGCCAATGCTAAATAAGGCAGTGTGAATGCAGTAAGGGCATAGCAGTAGGCTCTATGGATTGCAGTGGATGCCACAGATCATGTGAGTGTCTAGAAAGTCCCATGACTGCCCACCACAGTCACTTATAGGTTATTGAGGCCTCCAGGCAGCTCCAGTGGTTCATGCTTTGTTTTGGTTGCTGCTATGGCCAACCTATAGTGGGCACAAAATTCAACTTGTGTTAGAGGGGCACATACTTCAAATAGGGACAGTAACACCACATTACCCTTGCCTCGATTGAGGACATTACCACTGAAAGGGCAAAATTCTCATTGTAGGTAGTCTTACATAGATTTTTTCCTTCTCAAGCTCAAATATTTTTAAATCTTTTCAGGTTTCTGTTGATAACATCAAAAAATATCTTATCATTGGATCAACAGTGAAATATTAACCTGGACTCATACATTCATGCCAATAAATACCTTACACATGACTCTCCTTTGGGCAAATAAGAATCTTGTGGACCATGGCCCCAAGTAAAGTTGCATATTACGAAAAGCAGCATAATCTTCCAGAAATCATATTGAGTGCAAGTAGAAGTACTATAGTGCATTTGTTGGCTGACAGGCCACTTTTCTGATGCTATTTTTTTTTTATACAGACGTGAGAAAGGACAACCGTTATTTTCATGGTATGCTGAAGGCAACAGGGAAGCTACTGTAAAAGTTGATAGATCTGGAGTTGGATTGCTGAAGTTGTGGCACCAACAACTTCGTCAATTTAACAATGTCGGAGTTGAAGTTGCACAGGCCATTGCTAGAGAATATCCATCTCCTCAGGCTTTAGTCCAGGTAAGATAATGCAGTTGTTTGTTGTACAGCTATAAGTTGTATGTTGCAAGTGAAGATGAAAATTCTTGATTATCTATGTTGTTGGATGAAGACTTTGGGCATATGATAGGACTATGCTGGCATTTAATGGAGGTGGTCCAACCCCATCATCATAAATAACATGCTTGATTCAGAAATTTTATCTGCAGGCAGTAGCAAATCATACAAAAAAATTTCGTCTTGATAGCAGTTTATTTACAGTGGTGGTGAGAATGGTATAATACAATCCATTTTTTCCTCTACCAGCATTTGCATGCAGAGGCCTAAAAAACAAAGTATAGTTCATACACTGTTACATTTTCCATAAACTCAAATATGAAGATGGGAATGTTCCCCTCTTGTCCTTTATAGTTCTTGTCCTTCTTAATAGTATACTGTTTTGTAGTTTCACTCTTTTATAAGTTTTATTATGAGCTTATTGAAAAATAAGGTATATTAATTTTTTTTCCCAACATCAGATTTGGGTTCCTTTTGTAGAAATACTGGTTGTCTCATTCAACAGAACAAGCATGCTTTTGTTAAATAAAGCATGAATAGAGTAAGATATTTGTGCTGATTTAGAATTATTTCTTATGACAACTAATTACTTTTGCAGGCATACAGGAAGTGCCAGACACATAGGGAAGCCTCCTTACTTCTTGCAGATATTTCAGTTCGACGGCAGGCTGGCCCTCTTGTATCCACAAGACGAGTGGGTCCTGAACTCTCAAAGAAGATTCATGTATTTTTCACAACAAGAGATCCAGAAATCACTTTAGGATAAAACATTTAAACTCTTCCTTTAGAGAATGTTTATATATTTATATGTAGATATTTTAGAACTCAATTTTTTTTTTTTATTATTAAACTAATGGAATAGCACACAGTGGCAGTTTTACAGCATTCAAAGAAACCCAATTTTAGACATAATACATTGGAGATGAAAAATATAGGTAAAAAAAGAATCTTTCAATAGTTCTGTTGAACAAGCATAAATGATTCTCAAGGATATCCTTTAGGAAAATTATGGTTAGGAACTTTTCTGTTTTTCTGGTGGAGAAACATCACTGTCTATGGTAGCTAGCTCATTTAGTGTCTACTTTTGGTAAATTAGAAACTTGTGTAGTGTAGAGTTTTTCCATGACAGAAAGTGCCAGTTTGTGAGTTCCAATCTATTCTTAGCTATCGTCACTCAGGACTTTACTTTTGGGGAGATCATCCAGGTGAAGTAATAGTTAAAACGCTAGCATTATTCTTACCAAATTTAATAATGTTACCTATACAAAAATAAATCCTTAGTAAATAAGATTATGTGCATGTTGTACAGTCAATTCACTGATCAGTGAATCACATATTGACTTAGCTGACTGAGTTTATACACACATAAATCAAGTGTGTCTGAGATACTTTTACTTGGTGTCATGACATCTTTCCATGCCACATGGCTTTCAGCACAGTGTTGACTTTTGATCCATAAAGGCTTCATGCTGACCTTGAAGTCTTCTCTCTGTCTTTATATAAAACTGTCTTTGTGCTGTCTGTGAGACTTTGCATTTTTTTTGTCACTATAGGTATATCCTTAGACACAATCATAGGTACACATTGGGTAAGCTGTAGACTGAAGCAAAGAAAAACCTTTGTCTTCCCAAAAGAAGAGCTGAAGACCTTGGGATCTCTGAAATATCTTCAAAGAATACCAAGCCCATGTGTCTGATATCTGTAAGGACTTGCTTTGCATTAAAAAGGGTTTTCTTCTTGGGATAAGGATTTGTTTGTGAAAAAATATATTAACCAAAACCAGCTTTCTTGTGAGTGAATATCTAACTTGAGAAGGACCTTCAGGCAGCAAGTGGTTTGTGAAAAAAGAGCCAAGACACAATATCAAAATGGAGGATGAAAGTTCAGCTCTTCTCCAAACTGGTCTTTGGAGGATATTCAGCTGATGCTCTCTCATTATATGAATTCTTGGAGACTAAGTCCTTCAACCAGAATGAAGGGAAAAGGAATCATGGCTTAAAAGGTCCTATCATGGGCTCTTGACTCACAAGAAGGGGCCCTGAAATTTTATATGAAGGAAAGGAAGGAGGCTAAGGACCTTGAATAGGCCCTTACATCCAATTCATTGGCTGTAATTGACCCAAAGGAGGGCTTCCAATCTCCTTAGGAAGACAGGTACCAACAATATCATCAGAAGGCTGTAATAGGATGAGATCAGCTTGAGCACAGTTTGGGTAGGCTTGGCTGCAGTTGTTTCTGGAGCTTACTCATCTGATGAGGCATCAGAATTCTAAGCCAAAGACCCTGTATCAAATGTCAGTTAGTGCATGAAAAACAAGGCACACCCTTCTTTTCCTTATGTTTAATTCCTAGTTTTTTTTTTGTGTGGGTGTTTTAAATGGAAGGCTGTCACAGAACCTGCCTTTTTCTTTAACATGACAAATTGAGGAAGTAGCCTTTGCTCAAAAGGTGTGCCATCAGAATTAAATGCCAAAATCCACTCTGACACACTTGAGCAATTCTTGGAGGTGAACTTGCAGCAGCTATGGTAAACACTTCATCATCAGCCAGGCCAAGCACCTCATGCCATCTCCCATGATTACTAAACATCTACTTTGAAAAAAGTATATTTGATTTCACATGGGAAACCATTTGCTGCCAAACCATTTCCTGTGTTAAGAAACATCCTTTAAACTGGTCAAGCAATTGGTTCACCTGATGTAGACCTTGTAGCTAGATGTAACTATCTTTTATCTTTGAAATATTACAAGAAATAATCTGAGGATTAATACTACCTCTCCTTAGGAAAGCAGCAGTTGTTCAGTAAAGATAACCTTATTGAAACAATTATCGGGAACCAAGTGAATGAAACTAGTTACAGGAATTGTAGTGTACACAACCTTAACAAGATACGAATTTTTGTATTTGTACTATGAATAACCTTATTCCTTGTCTGCTTGAATGGTTAAATGAACCTGCTTGGGAGCGAGTTTCCACCTTCAGGAGAAACCTGCTCTTTCGAACAAACACCCATTATCAAGTGATTTGGTAAGATTTACTTATATTCCCATTCTACTATCGAAAGTATAGAAATTTGTTGACTGAAGAGTACCACTTCGATCTGCCGTCTCTTTTCTTGTTTTCAGCATTAAGAAGAGCTCAAACTTTCCCAATATCTAAAATCTTGCCCAATAACCAAGTTTGATGTGATCATAAGATGAATTGACCGGTGCCAATAAGTGTTTCAATGGATTACATTGCCGATTATTGTCAACAATTCAACATTATTCTAATTTTTCAACAATAATTTTTTTAAATTTAAAACATTTAATATTCTAAAAAGATTGGAAAACGAACAAAAACTAAGTTATGGTAACTAGCAGTGCTGCTGCCAGGTACACGAGTTCTTACTAAAGTACAATAATGCAGTATATGTCAAAGAAAATAAGACATTATAAAAAGCCATCTAGTCCTTAATTCGAAGTCTATGAGGGCAACAGCGTCCATGAAAGCAAGTGTTGGTTAGGTGCACCTTAAAGTTTCTAGACTGGTGTCATTGGCCTGAACAGCCCACTGTTGGGTCAGGTCCATATGAAAACGCGTCTGACGTCAAATGTTTCGTGATGGTCAAAAGTGGGCGAATCCTTATGGAAACGCGTCATTTTTGGGTAGTAATGCAACCCCATATTCATTAAATGTTCCTTGGATAAACTGCTGGAAAAGGTTTCTTTATCATAAGGCTCTAAATACGTGGATAACTCGTAGAACCTTAAGGATTCAGTCAAATGGTTCTCAGATTGTGGACAAATCGTTGGTGACTAAACCTGGAAAAAGGGTTTTGAGTCGTAGGGCTATGACAGTATGGTCATAAATCATTGGAAGCTGTGTTAATGGAGTGGAAGAGAGCAAAAGTAACTAGCTTCAGAAACTGAGCTACTGCACCAAACTTCAGAACAATATCTATTTTATAATCAAAACATGGTTAAATACTTTCAAAGGTAAAAACTATTCTGACTACGAGCTAAACGATTTCAAAGAAAAAAATCAATACCAATCCTTTAATATACTTGTATAACATTGAACTCATCGACCGAAAAAAAAAGGATGAATTATGTTCGAAAAAAAAGGATGATTTTTTTTTTTTTTAGTCTTTTGGACAGTCATAAGGGAAAGACTTCCTTTGTGATCTGGAAATTATCCGAATGAATGGATCATGTTTTGGATTCAGGACGAGACACTCGAGTCGCGGGGTCTTCTCATTAGTCCAAATAGTGAAAGGAATTTATAATTGTGATTAACTACTGATGCAAACATTACCCCGGCCACCTTAAATGGATTACCATAGATAATTGGCTGGAAGTGATAGGAGACGTAGCACAACTTAATTTTCTCTTGGCGTTACCAAAGGTGGGAAGTCCTGTGCTCGTGTGTTGTGATCAAAAAATGCTTAGAAAATGCATTTGTGTGGTTTAAATGTACTGTCATGATGTAAGGTACGTTTGTGATTAAGAAAAGAATGTTTAGAAAATGTATTAGTGTGGTTTAGAGTTACTGACATTATATGAGTTACGTGATTTGAGAGAAAAGAAGGCTTGTGTAGGTGTTCTTAACACTAGCTAGGATGAGATCCACATTGGATGGGGCAACATGTCAGCTGGGAAGGTATGTATCAGTAAAATATTTTTTCAAAACCTTCTTTTACAGTCTTGTCGAAGGAATCATTTTCTAGAAGTTGTATATAACTGAGTAAAGCACTAGTTTATGGGCACCATTGACCAAAAACTTTTTGGAAGTGGAAGAAATGCGTAATTAACTAATACTTGATAGAAATGGTTTAGACTGGACCAACGGGATTTGGAACACTTTTTTATGTTACTATGATAGATAATGATACTGTTAATGGGGGGATGATGACCTGGGAAAAGGTGGGGTGAAATTAAATGAAAAACTTAAAGATGACAACAGATCCAATGAAAACCATCTAACTTCCCTAAAAATTTGTTTTTATCATTAAAAATGAAAAACTCTTATGATCTCATTTACATGAAGTTGCTGGGACATTGGTTGTGTACGAATGTAGATGAAAGAGATATCAACAGGCTCTGTATTTGGTAGAAGTGACTATGACCAGGGAGCCTGATTGTTACATTACCTCCCAATGAAAAATGTATAAGTGGTACGATGAATAAAATGTGCGCTAAAACTGCAAGTGTAACAGAACTTATGAAAACTTTACGTGATGGTCAAGATTTATTAATTTTTTCACTTCTAGATTTTCAATATTTTAGGTCACATGTTGAAGTTAAAGTGTGGTTTTCTTAAGATGCTATGATTTAAGGAAGTATTTCCCTCACTTTTACCCGACATTTTCCTTAATCATAGCCCCCTTCCCCACAACTATTATCTCTTATTATTGCATAATATGCTCCAAATCACGCTCCTTTAGTCTTAATAACTTATTTGATAAGTATAAGCAGTTTATTTATATGCATTTCCTCCTAATCTTTAAGTTATTTCAATGGTGCCTCTAAACTGATACTTCTTGCTCTTTTGGTTTACACCAATATTTCACTGGATTTACCCCATACTTTCACCTGATTATTATATTCCATATATCACTTTTCATGGGGTTAAAAGGAAGTATAATGAGTCAATGCTCCCATTGTGTAAATCACATTACTAATTTGTGTATAAGGAGTCCATCAATTTGTTTTTATCCAAATTCATGTCTTTCCTTTTGGTGCCAGTATACTGATGCTTGACTTTTTTTTTTCAAATTTAGTTTTGTGTATGACTAAGTTTTTTGTAATATATTTTGAATGTTTTTTTTTTTTTGCCGGAGAAAAAAAGATAATCTTAAGCCTGAAGAAGAATGTGATTTGATAAAATATTTAGATGAAAGTCAGACAAACAAAATGTCACATAGTTTCGTGTAGGGTGATGTTTAGTTGCTTAAGAATAAGTGAGCAAAAGAGTACGAAAATGAAATTTTACAACCATTTTTTTTTCAATAGTAGAAAGTAGCGTTTAACTTCACTGACCTACCAGGAGTTGATTCATGCAAAAGTCGCGAAAGAAATAAGGAAGTATCAAGATTGCTTCAACTTACAAGGGTGATTCAGATAGGCTTCAGGGTTGCTTCAACCCAAGCAAAAGTGAAGTAATTTTCTGTGATTGGTTATAACAGATCAGACCATCCAACCATGTTAGATCACCCAGTCATATCAGACCATCTAACCATGATGGATCACCCAGTCCTATCAGACCATCCAACCATGTTACATCACCTAATCATATCAGACCATCCAGCCGTAGTAGACCGTTCATATGTGTTGATCATCCAGTCATATCAGGCCATGTTAGATCATCCAGTCCCATTAGACCATCCAGCCAGAGTAGACCATACAGTCATCTCAGACCACCCAGCCGCGATAGACCATCCAGTTACGTTCATTCTTCCATTTATATCATATCATCCGGCCATGTTAGAGCATGTACGTACTTATACCAGACTATCTAGCTATGTTAGAACACCCAGCCGTGATAGACCATCCAGCCATGTTAGTTCACCCAGCCCTGTCCAGCCATAGTCAATATTACCTCGCTGCACGAGACTGGTGGGCTATTATCTCATTACTTTCACTTCACGTCTTGACTACCACGTCTCGGCAACGCCCACACCCTCAGTGCTTCGCTCCCGTGACTCCTCACGTTAAAATGACCTGTGTTAAACGCAGCGCATGATCTACTTCCCTTTCCCAGGGTACATAAAGATTTACAAATAACGTGTGACTATATATATATATATATATATATATATATATATATATATATATATATATATATATATATATATATATATATATATATATATATATATATATATATATATATATATAACAATTACTCCAGGATCTTTTCTAAACAGAGTCCTAATGTTAGGAACTTTCCAATGACTCCTGCAGCCCAAGGCTGCGTTACTCACCGCAGCAGGGAAATATTGACCCCTATGGAGTGAGAAGTTTCTTAACGAAATTATATTCCCTACGATGCAGCCTCGCTAAAGTGACTTTTTACTCCCGGTGCAACCATTGCTTGTGGTTGCACCACAAGTGAAAAGTCACCTACGGCGAGGCTGTATCATCGACAGTCTGTTGACGGAAGGGAATGAAGTTTCGTCGAAAAACTTCTCACCCACAGGAGTCCATCATTTCGTTGCTGGAAGTAGCGCAGCCTTGGGTTGCAGGAGCCCTTGGGAAGACGTCCTTGGTAACATCAGGACTCTTAGAAGAAGGCCATGGGGTAGTTATAACTCAATAACCATACTCGACACACACACACGCACAAACAAACAAACGAATAAAACTAACTGATATAACTTCAGCCTAGAATATCATAGCTTTGCTTCAGCTAAGAATAAAACTAGATCGATCTTCAACGGAGGATAGCATCTATTTCAGTCTGTGCAGAATGATATTCACAAAACTTTTACCATGACCTTTTGTATGTCAAGACTAAATATAACACCTGGTAATAATGTACCTCACCGCTTTCTTTCACCTTCAGGAAAGGCCAGGACTCAGTATATCTCACGGTGGCTCAGACTAAAACATAACCCGATAACACACACACACACACACACACACACACACACACATCCCGCTTTAGAGAGTTTGCTCCAGGAACAGACGAGAAAAGGCTTCACTTGCTCATATCCACTCTCTAGCTGTCATGTTATGCACGGAAACCACAACCCCTTATGTACAACCAGGCCTCACAAACCTTTCCCTAGTTTCCCCCGACCGCTGCATATACCCTGGTTTAGTCCACTGACAGCAAGTCGCCCCTTGTATACCACATTGCTCCATTTCATTCTATCCCATGCTCGTCTTACACCCTTCTGCATGTTCTGGCCGTAAACAAAACATTTTTTATCCTTCCATCTCCAATTTGATCTTTTCATTCTCCTCTTCCCATCCACATATCGCACATAACGGCTTAGAAAATCTAGCCTATTACTTTAGTGGTTTTCTTGTTTAAGAAAACTTAAATAAAAAGCCCAGATGTTTATCTGATCCATTTTCGAATACTGGATATATCGTTTCACGTCGTCTAGCGGTAAAATGTTCACTTGTTAGAATTCATGTCTATTTAAAAGTCCAGAATTCACACAGACGAGATGGAGTTAAATGTCTCATAATGTCGGAAGGGGATTAAAGTCTGCCTCCTCTACTGACGGGAAGTGTTTTCAAATTGATTTTCATTCAGATGAAAGGATTCAAAACAATTCTCGTAATGGAGGAAAGAGTTATCTTCACACAGTAAGGAAGTAAAGAAAATGTTTGCTCGTTGGATTCTTTTGCTTTGAACAAATTACAGACGAGATGCAGGAACTGAATGCATCTGCACATCTCAAACTGTTATCTCTGCAGTTCTTAAAGATTACACAAGATTAATGGAGTTCCATATATGTAGTGAGAGCGTGTATATGCCCTTGGAATTATCTTGAACATTTGAAGGAGGTGTCACGATTTTTCGATTGGTTCCAAGGGGAGAATGAGCAGCTGGGTGGAGTGTGGACCGACTGCTGCAACCAGGATTCGAATTCATACGGGTTAGGCTCCCGGCTGCCCGGGAATGTGTCACGACCAGTAATAATAACCGCTACACCGTAATGATAATGTACGCAACCAAATATTTCTTGAAGTTACCTTCTTGTACGTAACCTGCAAGCCACAATCTTGCCTCTGTCCGTCCTCGCGTTCGCCTGGCTGTGCGGCCGGCGGCCTCCTCCTGTGGGTGCTGTTGGCCAACCTGCAGCAGGAACCTAGTCGTCTGGCTGGAGCCGAGATAGGGTTGCAGTGCTCCGCACACACACACACACACACAACACACACACACATACACACACACTCGAGGTCAGCGTCCCGCTTGTCATTCTGCTAACACCAGCCTTACTTTCGTCATTGCGTTTGTTTAACTTGATGGCAAAAGTGTACATCTTTGGAGTTGATAGCTACCCATTAAATCTAAAAACAAACGCGCGGCTCTCGTGCCCTCTCGCTGCCTTCCACTGTCGGACTTCCGGTAAAAAGTAATGATTCTTGTTTATCATAGGAAATGTGCCACGCCTCACTTGTTTCGATCGAGTCATTTTAGTTATTAAATCTCTAACTCAAAGCTGGGTACAGGAAACGAATTACATCATTTGAACCCAAGGGGATTTAACGTTCTGAAGGCAGCAGAGCTCATCCATATTCTTAACTAGATCATCCAACTCGTCATTAAATCATTCATTTAAAAATTTGGATTTGTTTTCCCATGGGTATCGTCATGGAGACAATGAAAAATTATCTAAGTTGTATGTACGAATGAATTCACTAACCTATACCGAATATTCGACACCACTCTGCACCCATGTCAACACCAGCCCTGGGAATAACACCAGCTGTACGACTCGTGTCAACACTACCTCATCCAGATCCAATGCGGAAAACGAAAAAAAAAAACCCACTGCAGTAATTATGTTGAGTCAGTGAGAATAAATCTGCTTCCTGTTTACGCTCCACTCTCAGGTCTGCAGAATTACAGACATATTGTTCTCAGATTACGGAGAAAAAAAAGCATTTTATATTTTTTCCCCGACACGCGCAAATGATATACACGGGAAATACAAAAAAAAAAAAAAAAATGGAGGTAAAAAAAAAAAGCTAAACCCAAACCTGGTGTTAATAATGATGCTGTAACAGTCATAATGAAATCTCAACTGGGCCAATACATTCACTGTACGTCGACGACACCAACTGGGCCGAATATCTCTCCCGAGCCAGACGGAAGAGCGGCCGCCAGGGTGAAGACGCCAATGCGGCCTCAGCAGAGGCAGATGAGTTACCTTGTCTGTCGAGCGGCTCTGTTATTAACATTCACAGTCGAAGCTTCCGAGGAACAGGATCATTGTTTGCTAATGATATGTACATCTGGTCGTCGTTTGATGAGTTAGAGGTACAGTGAAACTTTGCATTGAATGCAATGTAATCCGATCATCGGTAGACGCAGGATATGACGTCACATCAAGGGCATGGCGGTTTAGCCAACTCTCTGCATAAACCACCTCACCGTGATCGCGTTGACTAACCACTTGAAGGCAGAGCAGAAACAATCTGGTATATCACGTTAAAAGTGTCACTGATTCTGAAATAAAAGGGGAGGTATGTACTGCAAACATCGAACGAACGCTGGTAACAATAAGACGTAATGGCGGGATCCTGGTCGAGATAAATATCAGGCGCCGTCATCATCAAGATCACCATAATAACACAGGTGTAGCAACGGGCCGCGCCAACCCACGCTCCCACCTCAGGATGACAGGTTTTAAAACACTTAACGAGCTCATTATATTATTAAACGCTCCTGAATCATAGTAGCTTGCATGTCCTCAATTACTACGTTGCAAAAAGTATAAATTCCACTTCGATGGTGTAACGAGGTTATCTTGCATAACGAGGAGCCATCTGCTGCAATGGTAACATTGCAAGAGATGTTGCGTAAGGCTGGCAATGACAGCGGCAGCCACACGTAACCTCGGACGTGTGGTGGCGGCGGCGGCTTCAGCGACGTCTCTTGCCTGTGGTGTAATTTGCCAAAGAATAATTTTCCTTTATAATCTCTTGTTTTAATACAGGCAGGGAGGAATGCAGCCATCATGGGATATCACGGTGGATGTGTTGTCGTCACTGCCTTTCGCTGTAAGTGGCTGTATTATCGCCTGGTCTTTGACCTGACCCTTGTTTTTAAAGAGTTGGGTCAAAGGAAACGCTATTGTGCTTGACGAGTCTTGCCCGTCATACTCAAGGGTTGTACCCAAGGGTCGTACCGTCAGACTCATGGGTCGCACCATCATGTGGGGAGGGAGGTGGGGCGAAACATAGCTGACTTCTTGCAGGATCTTTCTCGAGTGATTTCCGTGGACAAGTTGTGGACGTGATATAGCGGCCGGTACCTCTTACTGCTGAGACCGCTCGCCCTCCAGCCTTACACAACCCGCCATTACCTACCAACCTACCTACCAGGCTTCTCTACACGACTCAGTAACTTCTGAGGTGCAAAATGATTCCCTACACTCCACCCGTATCACACAGGGGAACGCTTTGAGTTATGAAACATTAATAGGCATGGTGTAGTTGCCTAAATGTAAATTATACAGTCGAAATACATTTACAGGTGTATTATATATATATATATATATATATATATATATATATATATATATATATATATATATATATATATATATATATATATAAATCCGTTGTTGAGTACACCCGTCAAGTTTCTGAATGAAATTATCAGGAAATAGCGTTTTCAACTGGAAACTTTCTTGATATTCAAAAAACAAAGAGAAGATGGGGGAAAAGTACGTCTACAGCAGTAGTTTTGTGGATGGTTGGTAAATGAAGATGGTAAATGAAGAGGCTGAATGTAGCGTATGCTGATTAGAAATGTTGTCATTCATTTCACGGAGTTCAAGAGTTGTGACCCCCCCCCCTCCTCATGATTGTAGAACTCCCTGTCCGTACTGTACAATCATGTTAATGACGGTTACACAGTTATACAATTACGCATGTGTGTGTGTGTGTGTGTGTGTGTTAAGAATGTGGAAGGAGTTGGTTGAACCGAGTGAGTAACTATGTTTGGAATGTTGATAGTGTTGTAGGAGGATCAATCGTGTGTGTGTGTGTGTGTGTGTGTGTGTGTGTATTTCGTGACCGTTTACCTCCACACAAATACTTACACATAACACCTTCATTACTTGGTATGCCAGATATTGTTGTAGAAAATGACTTGGCTACCGAATGAGCGTTAATTAAAACCACATTTTGAGCATCCGTGACTGTCATAAATGTTTAAGCGAAATTATGAATACACTTTTTAACTAACCCATTCATCATTCAAAGTATGTAATTAGCGTAATTGCTATTATTGTTTTTCAAGTTATCGTTTGAATGAAGCACACACACACACAGACACACACACACACACACACACACAAAGGAAACCTATATAGAATATGACTGAGGAGAAAGGAGAGACAGAGCAGAATGTGTTCATTGTGAGGCGGCAAACGTGCCAGACGCCGCCACTGGGGTCGTTACTTCACCTACCACCCTCCCAGGTCGTTACTCCCATTACAATCGTCCTGTAGTCGTTGTAGCAGTGGAAAATCGTAGTGAAAATATACTCTTAATGAACCAAACCACATCAACGCGGCTACAGGTGTGTGTGTGTGTGTGTGTGTGTGTGTCAACGCTGGCTGTAAATCTCAAATCTTGAAATAAGAACATGTTTAATTACACATATGGCATCAGTTTTGTTGCCCTGTACATTAATTTTTTTTTTTCGACTTCAGACACGCATTTGATGCAACAGTTGATTTTACAGCTTAGTAGTTCACATTTTCATGATAATTCTAACCATAAAAACATCTGTTTTATCTAGAATAAAGAGGTAATATTAGACTCATAATGGAGCGCCTGTGTTGAGTCCCTGGGACTTGGTGCCTTCCCCCTTTTCCTTATCTTTTCGTAGCTTTCTCTTCCTCACCACTCGCAAGATCACCACTCCCCTCCTCCTCCTCCTCCCTTCCCAAATTCTTCACCTCCCAAAACCTTTCCCTCCAATCAACAATCGAGTGGGACTTTCGTGGCTTTATAACCAGCCACCACCACCACATCTTGGACACACACACACACACACACACACACACACACACACACACACGTCTTACACAACACTCACTTCCACCCCAGAAGAGACCACCACGATGTAGTTACAACCGGGCCTTGCCTGTGCCAGTAATGGCACTCCGAAAACAATCTGTCACTGACTAAAGCCCGTGACGGGCTGAGTCTTGGCAAATCTAACACACACACACACACACACACACACACACACACACACACACACACACACACACATTTCTAAGCAGATTTATCTACACCTGTTTCTCAGTGGTGATGTGTCCTGCCTGAACACTGCCTAGCTGGTGTTGTGAGGGCGAGGCTTATTTTAGTTCTCAGGCAACGACCAAAACAGCGCGCGTCACTTCTCCACCTGTGCCGTTTGCCGGGAGCGTGGTTCGCTCGCTGGCAGGCTGGGTAGGAGGAGTAGAGGAACTGCGGCAGCTACCGCCTAATGTGCGCTCGGAACCCTCACAAACTTCCTAGAAATCATCGCATTTCATCTAAGCTGTTATTACTCTGCCATGAGTCTGCTAGAGTCTCTCGTGGTGCCGGGGTCGCTAGATAGTTTAGTGTGGTGCTAGATTTTTTTTTTTCCTGTTCACCGTGTGACTGTTGTCAGCGAGAGGGAGGAGAGCGCTCAGGTGGGGTGGGGTTAGGGGGGGGGGCGTCATGTGGTAGTGGCGCAGCACGACCCCCAGGTGGGGGGTAGTTCTCTGGTCGTGACGTATTACCAGGTCACGCGAGATACGTAAGGAATGTATCCTCCAAAGGGGTTGGGACAGACGGAATGAGAAGGTAGAAAGATTAGTAGAGGCGTTTTTTGATGAGGGAAAGAGAGACCTTAAATCCAGGTCTACTGTATACTTGTACCCGTTTGTATTGTACAGGGAGGAAGTGTAACATTCAAGAGGGGGAGGCGTTTCTAGAACAGTCTCTGCTGTCATACGGGTTCTTGAACTTTGTATGCTGGCCGCATTTACCACACGGCCTTCTGTTTATTTCGTTCGTACACCATTCTTTTTACCATGGAAGTACTTATTTACAGCTTTCCCAACAAGACCTTTGCATAATTTCACGTTATGTCCAGTGGTGAGTTTATCCTAACATCTTGCGAAAAACTGTTCTTTGTTTACGTCATCGTTCTTTTTAAGAAAACTTAAAAGTTGTGATCAGGTCACCCCTCGCTCTTCTCTCCTCCATGTTGGGCAAATTTAGAGCTTCTAGCCTTTCCCTGTAACTTGGCTCACTTAATGCTTACTGTTATCGTCCTTGTTGCTCTCCTCTGGACCTCCTCTATTAGCTCTTTGTGCATCTGTATGTGCGGTGACCAAATTTGGGAAGCGTATTGTAGATGCATCCTCATGCATGATGTAAACAACTTTATGGATATTTTTCCTTATCCATAAACCTGAATGCTATCTTAATATTATCCAGCTGACAGTTTAGTCTCCTGTAGTGTTCTGATGACAAGTTAGGGACGATGTCAGCTCCCAGGGCCCTCTAGCACTGAGTGTGTGTGTGTGTGTGTGTGTGGGCCCACACCCACATTACCAGGCCTGAGGCGGCCTGTGGGTCCACACCTGCCCCACCGGACACCGTAGGCGGCCTCTGGGGCCGTCCAGGGTCAAGACGAACACCCCCCCCCCCCCCCAACACTTGCCCAAGGCCAGTAGGAAGCTGCTGTTAACACGGGGGATGGGGACAACAACAAGAACAGCAGCAAGCATGCATGGAAATTTACATCGAGGCGGTGTGTTGTGACTGCCCTTCAGATCTCAGTATCAGAGGTATGTTGGGGGGTGTCCCTTCACCCACGACCAGACGCCTCACCACCGACTCCGTACCGTCAACCCACACACACACACACACACACGCACACACACACACACACACACACACACACACACACACACACACACACACACACACACATCCACCCCCCCCACACACACATCCACCCCCACACTCTCTCTCTCTCTCTCTCTCTCTCTCTCTCTCTCTCTCTCTCTCTCTCTATCTATCTATCTATCTATCTATCTATCTATCTATTTATCTATCTATCTATCTATCTCACACACGTCTCAGCTCTTAATGCACAAGAAAACGCCGGGAGTCGAATAACTTTTACACCATCGTGGTTTGTGGCCGGAATGCGACCGTACAGTTCCATTCATCGTAGTGACATCGCTAAGGTATTTTTTTTTTTTTTGTTCATGACGAACCTCATTGATTCCTTCGTCTTTTCCTCCTACTTACATCACCGCACTCGTAGCCTCAACCCTGGTGCGAGGAGACGTAGAGAGATGATGTGCGAGACGTGAGGAGGATGTGCGCGGGGGGAACATGCCCTTCTGCCCGGGAGTCGAATAGCTTCCATGTATTGCGCCATCAGCTCCTACGGGGAACGGAGTTCAAGGCCGGCGATGGATAATGTTAAGCAGAAAACATACTTGCTTTACCTCCTTTATTAATCTTCCCTGCTCCTCCCCCCACCTCCGTCCTCTTGGTAAGGGTTCGCGTTGACCATTAGTTGTGGACGATGGTACCTGGGATGTGGCCGAACAACGTTTGGTGAGCCTGGGTGACCGTGTGAGGGTGAGGGAGGGGAGTTGATGAAGGATGGATGAGTGTATGGTATGGGGTGGCTGATGCTGGCGTGCCAGATTCCTGTCACACACACACACACACACACACACACACACACACACACACACACACACACACACACCAGCCAACCAACCAACCTACTCCTGGACGAGTGACGCCATCATCAACCGTCACACTTCACCAGGACCCGTCACACTACACTTGTCCCCGTCACAGTATGCCATGACCTGTCACAGTACACCAGGACCCGTCACATTACACCAGGACCCGTCACACTACACTTGTCCCCGTCACAGTATGTCATGACCTGTCACAGTACACTAGGACCCGTCACATTACACCAGAACCCGTCACACAACACTAGGGCCCGTCACAGTGTACCGCGACCCGTTACACTACACGAGAACCTGTCACACTACGCCAGGACCCGTCTCACTACACTCTCCCTCTCCATACCACTCTCACTTACACAAAAACTAAACACACCGGTGGCAATATCATTTAGTGAAGATGTTTGTTGTGAATAAATCTTGTCTAGTTTTAGGACAAACGTCTAGTTAGCAGATGAAAAAAAGATACGTACGTATATGGAATTCGAGTACGTATGTTCAAATATATATATATATATATATATATATATATATATATATATATATATATATATATATATATATATATATATATAATCGCACTTTAGCAGTTTAGACAATTTATTGAAGCTACAATACACATGTTTCACAGAGGAAATGCGCCTCACTAGGTGTAAACAATTCACAAAGTTTCAAAACCCAGCAGAAGCACAAAGGCTTGTATACGTCCTCTTATTGCGCGCCGTGTCAGTCTTTACTCTGGCAAGCTTGCTCCCACCAACCCTCTGTGATGTGCTCCTCGCCCAAACTATCACATGCCCGATTATCACCCTCATTTGTCGATGTATTGTACCCACTGCCCGCTCTGTGGGTGCCTCCACCTACCCTATGCTACATGCCTTTCACACACACACACACACACACACACACACACACCATCACTGGAACGTCTTTTCGAGCTTGGACAAATATTGGCTTAGCCACCAATGTAGACAGAGGTTTAGAGCGCTGTTGGAATAGTTGAAATGATGCATGTTCGCTTACATCCGTTCTATGATTGATTATGCTGCGCCTCTTCTTGCTCTCACGCCTGAGAGAACGCTTGGAGGGTTAGAGAGAGAGAGAGAGAGAGAGAGAGAGAGAGAGAGAGAGAGAGAGAGAGAGAGAGAGAGAAGGCAAATTCAAAGCTTTGAGAATTACTCCTGGCTGTCGTAACACAACGAAAGACTCTGTTCATCACAAAAGACTCTAAATATCAGGAAAGAGCTTTGTATTCCTAGTGTCAGAGAAGAAAGAGCTGAAACCAGTCTTATTGGAATCTGGATGTTCAAGTTAACACATTCCAGTCTACGTAAAGAAGCCTATTAAAGCAACCTCTTAGGTGAGAAATATTCATCCCGCACGGTTTAGAGTGTATGGTGTTCATGAACAGGGCAACACGAGTGTAAAACCCCTCTCCCCGTGACACACACACACACACACACACTCACACACACACACTATTAATGCAGACAAATCCATAGAAATATGAAGCTAAATAATAGAAATATGGGGGCCGCACGAATGTAAAACTCTCCCAGTACAGTCCTCATTCTCGTATACAAAAGTATCAAGTATTTATTTTTCTTTACTGCAGTTTTATATATATATATATATATATATATATATATATATATATATATATATATATATATATATAGATTAGATAGATAGATAGATAGATAGAGAGAGAGAGAGAGAGAGAGAGAGAGAGAGAGAGAGAGAGAGAGAGAGAGAGAGAGAGAGAGAGGACAGCATCCGTACTTGTCCCACAAAACCAGTTTCCATCACAAAAACCTGGGCGGACGGTCGGCCGGACGACAGGGGTCGGGTCACCTGTGCCAACCCACAGTTTAGGTTGAGGGACACCGTGATGTATAGTGAGGAAGCTTACGGTCCTGCAGCACATTCTCAATTCCTAGAACGTCATAGTTACAGCACCAATATAATCGATACAGTATAATCGATAATCATAGTTGTACCGGTAGTGATTATATATTCGGAGTTACCCAGGTGAAATTTTGTCTTTAAAATGAGAGAACTGAATGACAAAAAAACAGGTCTCAGCTGAAAGTAATTTCTTAATAGAATATCTAATGTTATACTTTTTCTGTTGGTTTAGATGTCAGCACTTCACATTATGTGTCAAACGACATAGACAAGAAAGTGTTGGCATATATATATATATATATATATATATATATATATATATATATATATATATATATATATATATATATATATTATGTAATATATTGTTGGAAATATATAGAGTGTATGATGACAGGTTAAGTAAGATAAAATATTCAAGTTGAAGGCGTTAATGATAGTTTATCTTCTGAGAATCAATTATCCAAATTTACCAAAGTATTAGGGTGAGAGGGGCGGGCAGTAGCTGGCTTAATTTTACGAGCAGAACCACATCGTTCGATAGCCCGACAGCCGGGGACGGGGAGGGTGGCTGGCCGCTGGACCAGCTCGAGCGTCGCCTCACAACACAAGAGACCCCGCCACAAGGTCGGACCTCAGACTCGCCACACCCACCTCCCTACCTCACCCCACAGACACCACACTCACTTTTATACCTCATGTTTTTGTTACTGTGGAATATCCAAGAGCCTTCCGTCGTACGGTTGATTTGGTCTGAAGTGACGTAGGGTTAGAGTGACTTGTGCTGGTAACCATGGCAAAATTTATTGTGTACCCCATGCTCATCCTGTGAGCCTACTGCAAAAGGATTACGGGGGTCACAAAGGGTCTTAGATCCCTGTGGGGCGATGTTACATAGGATGTCACAATTCTTATCATAGTACATACATTACATAATTGCACCTGGCAAGTTTTACCGACTAGATTAAAAAAGTGGGTACAAATAGTGTCCAAGATCCCTCCCTCTTTTCGGCAGCCATAGTTTGCGTTGGACTCGCGTCATGACAGAGCGTGAAAGACCTGGATGATTTGCGCAACCACTCCCCCGCCGCCTCGCTACAAAGCCTTTCTAGGCGCAGTCATAATTCACACTCCAGATAGCATGAATGACGTGTCGCTCCACAGCTCCATCTTACACGCTCATAATTCACACTCCGCAGAGTACGAGATGCAGCAAACCTTGTAAGCTGTAACCCGCCGCCCTGTAGTCAATTGGCTTCGGTCGTCTCGTGAGCAAACCTGCTAAAGAAGTCCTGAGTCACGTGACCTTCATCAGGCCTCGTCCCTTCTACAGTAGCAGCAGCACCATGGGACCTCGGCAGTGCACCCATACTCCTGGAGCACGACCAGAGAACCTTAGCAACGCCTCCTCCCTCCTACAGCACAACCACGGGACCTCGTCAACGCTTCTCTCCTGCGGCTCAAGTAAGGGACTCCAGTCTCACCGCCCTCCTCCTGCAGCACTGTCATAGGACCTCGGCAACGCCTTTGCCCTCTTACAACTCAGCTACGGGATCCCGGCAGTGCTTCCTCCCTCCTGCAGCACAACTCGGCAACTCTCCCTTTCTCCGACCTAGCAGCTACTTGCCTCTCCCGCCGCAGCACTACTAAACCAGGCACCGACTCGTCTCTCCTACAGCAGCACCACGAGACTAGGCACCGATTCGTCTCTCCTACAGCAGAACCACGAGACCAGGCATCGACTCGCCTGTCCTGGTTGCAGCACCACGAGACCAAGCACAGTCTCGCCTCTCCTGTAGCAGCACCACGGGACCTGTACCTCGCCTTTCAGCCTGCTCCTGCATCAGTAGTAGCAAGTCGCCCTTGAGCTACACTTCCGTGTATGTATCAACATAGCATTAATGCGTTACCTGGGATTATGTATTCCCGACCCTCTCAGTTGTCCTTCACATTACGCAAGAGTGTCAGACCAAACACTCTTGTAATGTCTTACTAATACAGTTTTCGTATTTTCGGATATATATATATATATATATATATATATATATATATATATATATATATATATATATATATATATATATATATATCACTAATAGTAACAAACTAAGCAATAATCACAGACATAAAGCAGCGACCACTGAACCACAAACATCTGATGAAGAGGAGAGCCTTCTCTCCTCCCTATCCCGTCAACATTTACGTTGAGAGAGAGAGAGAGAGAGAGAGAGAGAGAGAGAGAGAGAGAGAGAGAGAGAGAGAGAGATCTGAACCGGATCTTCCAAATTGCCTCATATGCTGCCTGCGGCGTGCCCTCCGCCCTGCCCGTCTCCATCCTCGGGAGCGGCCGATGCGGAGGACATCGGGATGCAGTAGGTGGCGGCGGCGGCGGTGGTGGTTGGGTTGCCTCAGAGTAGCGTCGCCCCGCTCGGCAACGCTAGCCACCGTCTGAAGGTCACAAACAGCAGGTTCACAGCACGTAATTGCTACTGTGCACGGCTGCCTTTACGTAATGTGAGGGAACCACAATCCTTTGGTATTTAAGGATCACTTTGTTGTCTGAAACACAATCCTTTGATATTTATGGATCGCTTTGTTGTCTGAAACACAATACTTTGGTATTTAAGGATCACTTTGTTGTCTGAAACACAATCCTTTGGTTTTTAAGCTTAACTTTGTTGTCTGCAACACAGTCCTTTGGTTTTTAAGCATAGCTTTGTTGTCTGCAACAGTCCTTTGGTTTTTAAGCTTAGCTTTGTTGTCTGCAACACAGTCCTTTGGTTTTTAAGCATAGCTTTGTTGTCTGCAACACAGTCCTGTGGTTTTAAGGATCACTTTGTTGTTTGCTGTCAAGCACATTCGTACTTTTGCGAACGACTGCACAGAGTTGTAAGTCTGGTAATCTATTATCAATAGATAGACAAGTTCTACCTTTATTTTTTTTTCTAAAAGTTTTTGAATACTTTACAAACCAAGAACAAACAGCAGATTAATATTGGATGGGTATATTCAAGGTGTAGTCACAGCCGACGACACACACACACACACACACACACACCCACCAAACAGGGACGAGAGAGGAAAGAGAACTCGGGATCAACAGTCTTCTTGAGTGAGTCAATTACTCACGAGGGGGAGGACGCACGACTGAGGCGAAGTTTTCACGGTGGGCACAAAATAAACAGCGGCGTGCCACGGGGAGTTTTCTTGGGTCCGCTTTTCTTTGTGGTGTGTGCGCCTGACTCAACACGAGAGACCCGGGTCATACCTGAATGTCACCAGTCAGACGCACAGGTGATAAAATTCATCCAAGAAAGAAAGAAAAAAAGGATGTGATATCGTGAAATGAGGCCAGGCTTGATTATCAAGTGGCCAGTAATGTATGTGTGTGTGTGTGTGTGTGTGTGTGTGTGAGAGAGAGAGAGAGAGAGAGAGAGAGAGAGAGAGAGAGAGATGGGGGGGGGTGATAGGGAGTTGTCAGTGTGCCAAGTCAGTCACCAGAAAACCACATTAGAAGGGTGGTGACGGAGGCGTGTTATAAGTATTGGTCAATGTCAACATAATCTGTAGCTGCATGAATAAAGGCGGGGACATTCTCTCTCTCTCTCTCTCTCTCTCTCTCTCTCTCTCTCTCTCTCTCTCTCTCTCTGCTTAAGGTTTGCACGGTGATTGGGGCGTCACTTTAGCGAGGCAGCGTCATTGTAAGTCAAAGAACTGGCTTCAGAGCGGGGAGTTCTTCCATCCTGTCCCTGCAGCTGAGTGTGGCGCAGCCTTGAAACTGCTGGAGGGGGGGGGGGGGTCCTACGATTATGGCCTCAGGGTCTCGCTCAACAAAAGGGTCCAGAGAGAGAGAGAGAGAGAGAGAGAGAGAGAGAGAGAGAGAGAGAGAGAGAGAGAGAGTAAACATGTTACCACCACGAAGACACCAGAGCGTCACTGAAGAGAGCCTGGAACGACAGGCCACACCAGCCCTGCCTGATGCCAGGGCGGCTCCTCAGCCACAAGAAGATTACACACGTCCGCTGACCCACTTACGAGGACAGATGGACGGGAGGGGAGGTTGACCACAACTCTGTGGAGATTCCTCGGTGGACTTGATGACGGGAATGTGATGTGGCTGAGTGGGAGAAGCTCTGGTTCAGCCAGACGACAGAAAGTAAGAAAGAGATGTGCAACATTGCTTCTCCAGCAATGAAGTGGTTGATAAGTGGAGCAATAGCAAGGTGGGGAATTGTGTGAATGTAGTGACCATTGACAGATTCAAGATCTTGTATGAGAGTGGTGAGATGATTAAGACATCGGGCGGTGGGGGGCGGGAAGGAGGGCCCATGAGTTTGAAATACCTTTCCTCATATGCTCAAATAGATAAGTACACCACACACACACACACACACACACACACACACACACACACACACACACACACACACACACACACATGAGGAAAGTAGTTGGTATATATATATATATATATATATATATATATATATATATATATATATATATATATATATATAAGGTTAAGAGGCAAGGGCAACACCAGTGTAAAATCTCTCTCTCTCTCTCTCTCTCTCTCTCTCTCTCTCTCTCTCTCTCTCTCTCTCTCTCTCTCTCTCTCTCTCTCTCTCTCCTTAGCGTAGAAACAGCAATCACACACACACACACACACAGACATGAGTCCAGTAAAAGGCAATATGCGTGTCAGTACTTCCGCTATTCTCAAGTACACGGAGTAGATACGAATGATGAAAGAAGGATCAAAGACCAGTATTACCTTCTTTCTTTTTGTGAAACATTTCATTCCAGACCTATGATATGTTTCCAGGTGTGTGTGTGTGTGTGTGTGTGTGTGTGTGTGTGTGTAGCCTAGTGACCTTACCAAAATCAAAGTGGTACTGTGATGCGAGGAGCAAGTTTATGATGGGTGTGGGTGTGTGTGTGTGCGTGCGTGCGTGCGTGCGTGTGGTGTGGAGGACTTCTCTGGGCTCATCACACGACCAACCCTGACTGCAGACTGGCCTTCCCCAGTCCCACACGAATAAGGTGTAGGTCATGGGTCATTCACACGACTCTGTTGTCGGGGGGATAGCGACGGGCGAGGACGGTGTGCGGTAGTGGTGGGGTGGTCTCGCGTGCTTGTCGTGTGTCGCGAGGGGCGAGGACGGTGTGTGGTAGTGGTGGAGTGGTCTCGCGTGCTTGTCGTGTGTGTGTCGCGAGGGGCGAGGACGGTGTGTGGTGGTGGTAGTGGTCTAAACCACCTCTCGGCGGTCGGCCGTCGTCCATGGACACAGCCATAACAGTGAGAACAAGTCCTCCTAATGGGTCTCCATACCACTCTTGGTGTCCAGACCGTCCGTCAGTCAGTCAGTCGTGTGAGCTGGAGTTATGCATCTTGGCTTCCACCCCCGAGGGTGCTGGGACGGTCGGCTGCAGGGCCGTGTGAGTCACCTCGCTTAGTACACCTTCTGCTTCTCCTCCCACCGATCTCCTCTCCTACAAGAATTTTGTGCTTTAAGATCCGAGATTTTGAGTTCCTTTTTCCTCCCACACGGGAATTTTGCTACTTGAAAGTCCAGGGCTTAGTCGGTTGCAGGCCTTTGAAAAACGGATACTGCACACTCCTGCTGCTCAGTAGTACTCTCTGCATTTACCTGCATGTCAGTTAACTAGCGACACGACACTGCCCCATTAAGTGTTTGTAAGTCATGCACTGACAGACATGCTGAGGCAAGAACAGCTGACACACACACACACACACACACACACACACACACACACACACACACACACACTTGTTTATCAGAAAGAGAATGTCATATAAAAAGTGGATTTGATTAAACAACTCGGAACAAAAAAACGACGTAGAATATGATGCCTTTGAGGGTCTTTGAGTAGCTGGCGAAGCTGCGGGTCCCAGCACAACATATCTGAGTGGGGGGAAATATAGGAATCACCCAAATCGATCGACATAAAGGAGACCCATGACGCAAGTGGGCCATATAAGGCACATGACCCCTGTCGTTGCCTGACCCTGCCTGCTGCAGTGGCGTGCACCTGCTCCTCCTCCTCCTCCTCCGCCAGGGGACTCGTCACCACAAGTGTTAACTGGAGACCACATGACGAAGAGGGCTTCAGCACCTGGGAAGCGGGAACATCACCTAGTACCTCCTCATACCTAGTTTAGAGAGAGAGAAAATAAGTATAGGTCTTTATTATTAACTATAGTTAATAATTACGAAAACTAATGATAAAAGTACAGTTGCCTAGTGGAAAAGATTACAGAGAAACACACTCTGGCCTATCCAGGAGGCGAGGATTGCCTGACTATGAGGTAAACAGAGATATAGGCCAGAGGCCTGATACACAGTCGCTCTACTCCACTTCTAAGCCGCAGTAAACTATGCCTCTCACAAGGAGTTACGAATCTAGAATTATTTGATTGGGGAAAGAACGCAGGAAACTTGTTTTTCTCCCGATGCGCAAAATAAGTAAGTTTTGCTGTACAGTGGGGCCGCCGCCGCTGCTGCTGCTGGTGTCGTAAACCCTATGGTAACACCACGCCACAGAGGGTCTAAGCAGGTCTGCATGAGTTAATCCTGTGGGAGAAGTGGAGTGTGTATTCGTGATTGTCGGCGGCCCTACGAGGAGACCTGGAACGTCTGTAGCTCGGGCCCAGATCCAGGAGGAACGATGAAGAACGGGGCTCTCAAGACCAGGAGTTATTATATATTATTTTGATACAACTTGACTGCCTGGCGATTGCTGGAGAAGGTGGGGAGATTTCCACACTCCACTTGCACGAATAAGTAAAGCAATTACCTCTTAACTATACGCGAGAGGGTAGAGATACATACGTACACCAGATGATTGTCCTCATTTATATAGATTCATGCTGTCACTCCTCACTGAAGCAGTGCAGAGTAAAAGTGATAAGTGAATGAGGAGGAATAAAAAATCTTGAAGATTGTATGGACAGGAGGGAAAGTTAAGAGTCGGGAAGGACGGTCCGAGTCCAAACCCAATCGACAGGGAAATGGAATGTGCGGGTCTCGAGAATGAGGACGGGAGTGTTCGTGGGGGTCATCTGGGCTGGACGACGACGGGGTGGTGATGGCCTGGCCTCTGATCCGCCTACGTCTCCTTGTGTGGAGAAGGACGGGGCTGCTGTCAGTGGCGAGATGGAAATGAGACGTGATTCCACACCAACAGCTGTAATAGGGAGGTTGGGGGTATGCCAAGGGTCGTCTGTCGATCAGGTGGAATCTGTAGGTTAAGTTCGCAGCAGTAGGGGGTGGGTCAGGAAGGAACACACACACGCGTGGAACGGGAAAAGAAACTGACCTGTATATACATATTCTTTTGTGAGGGAAGATCAATATTAAAAGTGTTACGGGGTCACATGCAACAAGGACAAGTTGGCCTCGCTGCATATAATGATCACCGCATCAGCAGACGATTAAGAGTGGAAGTTTCTTTTTTTTCATGTACTTTGCAAAGAGATTGGACAAAGAGATTCATTACGTTTAGAAATCATCTGAGATGCACACAACACAGACACACACACACTCAGCGACCAATGTTCCCAGCTATTATCCGATGTTGTTAATTCAGCCAAGGAGAGAGAGAGAGAGAGAGAGAGAGAGAGAGAGAGAGAGAGAGAGAGAGAGAGAGAGAGAGAGAGAGAGAGGTGAACACTGCAAACTTGAGTGTGAAACCCCTGAGGGGGGGGGGTAACACCTTGACTCGGGGTCTTACCCCAGCAGGGGGAGCGTGTCTGTAGGGGGAACCAGGTGGAAGGTTAGCTCAGGAGGTGCCCTACCTCCTCCCAGCACCTCAGTAATAAGGTCACCGTTTTAGAAACTTAGATTTTACTTCCAGACGCAGACTTTGCACCCGATTTCCTCCACCAGTATGTGCGAGGACAAGGAGACCACGAGGGGGAGGTTTCATGGGACAAGATATGCCTCTGTTATCTATAATAAAGTATTCATCGAGTCAGGCGTGGGGTTTAGAAACGCGTGTGCTTATCGCTGCTCACAAGGGCATCCTGCCCATTTTCTGATAAGCGGATAAGTAGACCTTGGAGGGTGCCTGAGAGTGCGAGCCACTCCACAGGGCTGGAGGCGATGGTTTGAGAGGATCACCATCGGTCGGGCGAGGCTGGACCCGCCCTGTTACCACACGGGCAGGGCCAGACAGACGCCCGGGACTCGGGCGGTGTGGAGATCCGGAAACGTTTCCGAGTTGCCACACGAAGCCAAGGAAACTTGAGATGGTCCCCTGGCGCACATGACTCGTGTGCCTTGTGCCACAGACAGTCTTAGGCAATTAGTTTCCCTTTACGTAAACTTCGTCCCGCCGCCGCTGACCCCGATCATGACCCGACTGATTTCTCACCTCCACACCGGCAATTTCCGTGGCAGCCGCGGCCAGACACCACGGTCAACCTCCCACTGCCCTCTGCTAACCCTTTCCTTCAGTGGAACCTTTCCACATCATCTCTCCTGCACGAGGATCCTTCCACATCATCTCTCTCCTGCACCAGGACCCTTCCACATCATCTCTCCTGCACCAGGACCTTTCCACATCATCTCTCCTGCACCAGGACCCTTCCACATCATCTCTCCTGCACCAGGACCCTTCCACATCATCTCTCCTGCACCAGGACTCTTCCACATCATCTCTCCTGCACCAGGACCCTTCCACATCATCTCTCCTGCACCAGGACCTTTCCACATCATCTCTCCTACACCAGAACCCTTCCACATCATCTGTCCTGCACCAGGACCCTTCCACAGCATCTCTCCTGCACCAGGACCTTCCACATCATCTCTCCTGCACCAGGACTATTCCACAGTACCTCATCTTAATAGGTCCAATATTCAAATAAGTCATTAGACAGTTTTGATAATAGGATGGGACTTTATGCCATGATGGTGAGACAGTCAGCCTCACTGTCGAGATATATATTCATACTCTGACAGTGATCCACTTGAGTCACCATCAAGACCTGACCTGCTCATGATACTGTATGTCACTGTCTTTAAGCCGACCTAAAACACGCCCATGCACTGCTCACTGCTCCACTGTTCATAAGTTCTTGACCCCAAACTGTGATGTGTGTGTGTGTGTGTGTGTGTGTGTGTGTGTGTGTGTGTGTGTGTTGAGCACATGGGGTCCTCAACCCACATTTAAAACCTGCACTGTCCCATATGTACATGGGTACTGACCCATCCTGTATTGCGTTTGTATCTGTACTGAACACATGAGGCCCCAGCAGCCCACCTCCTTACCTGACCCCGCGGTGGGGGAAATCTATCAGGTCTGGGTGATGCCGTCTCGTGGATTTTGACTGATATTTTTTTGCCCGTAAAGTACGTAGTCTGAGAGAGGGTACAGTGTAAACATACACCAGTAAGTTTCCCATCCACCTTTAGGGAAATATGATGAAAATTGAAGAATGATTTAGTGGAGCGTATGTGTGTGTGTGTGTGTGTGTGTGTGTGTGTGTGTGTGTGTGTGTGTGTGTGTTAAGTCACATTCCATGTTAATTATAAGTTCCGTCTTTGGTAGGGGACTGAATTTTGCCGCGAGAGCTGTAAATTTATTTTGCCCACCTACCCATCCTAAGAGCGGTCATAACCATCCTGTGGGCTGTCTTACCCATCCCTGTGGAGGTCCTACGAATCCTGTGGGCGGTCCTACCCATCCTGTGGGCAGTCCTACCCTGCTGTGGGAGGTCTAACCTATCCTGTTGAAAGTGCTACCCATCCTGTGGTCTGTCCTACCCATCCTGTGGTCTGTCCTACCCATCCTGTGGTCTGTCCTACTCAACCTGTGGGCTGCCCTACCCATCCTGTGGGCGGTCCTACCCATCCTGTGGGCGATGGCGGTGGCGCAAGCGAAAATACAGGTTTCACAGAAGGTTTGGGGTGGGGTGGGGGGCACAACCGGTGGGTAACATTGCAAGTCACACATTAAGTAGACTCTTAACACTGGCTGGACGATGAGGGACGAATCACACAACGCGTTCCATTATACAACAACTGATGACAACGGCAGAAAAGCAATGGTGGCTATCCATAACAGGGTATGGAATGAATGACCTCTTGACAGTAGGGTAAGTTTGGATGACCTCCTGACAGTAGGGTAAGTTTGGATGACCTCCTGACAGTAGGGTAAGTTTGGATGACCTCCTGACAGTAGGGTAAGTTTGGATGACCTCCTGACAGTAGGGTAAGTTTGGATGACCTCCTGACAGTAGGGTAAGTTTGGATGACCTCTTGACAGTAGGGTAAGTTTGGATGACCTCTTGACAGTAGGGTAAGTTCGGATGACCTCCTGACAGTAGGGTAAGTTTGGATGACCTCCTGACAGTAGGGTAAGTTTGGATGACCTCCTGACAGTAGGGTAAGCTTGGATGACCTCTTGACAGTAAGGTAAGTTTTGGATGACCTCCTGACTGTAGGGTAAGTTTGGATGACCTCCTGACAGTAGGGTAAGTTTGGATGACCTCCTGACAGTAGGGTAAGTTTGGATGACCTCCTGACAGTAGGGTAAGTTTGGATGACCTCCTGACAGTAAGGTAAGTTTGGATGACCTCCTGACAGTAAGGTAAGTTTGGATGACCTCCTGACTGTAGGGTAAGTTTGGATGACCTCCTGACAGTAGGGTAATTTTGGATGACCTCCTGACTGTAGGGTAAGTTTGGATGACCTCCTGACAGTAGGGTAAGTTTGGATGACCTCCTGACAGTAGGGTAAGTTTGGATGACCTCCTGACAGTAGGGTAAGTTTGGATGACCTCCTGACAGTAGGGTAAGTTTGGATGACCTCCTGACTGTAGGGTAAGTTTGGATGACCTCCTGATAGTAGGGTAAGTTTGGATGACCTCCTGACAGTAGGGTAAGTTTGGATGACCTCCTGACAGTAGGGTAAGTTTGGATGACCTCCTGACAGTAGGGTAAGTTTGGATGACCTCCTGACAGTAAGGTAAGTTTGGATGACCTCCTGACAGTAGGGTAAGCTTGGATGACCTCCTGACAGTAGGGTAAGTTTTGGATGACCTCCTGACAGTAGGGTAAGTTTGGATGACCTCTTGACAGTAAGGGAAGTTTTGGATGACCTCCTGACTGTAGGGTAAGTTTGGATGACCTCCTGACAGTAGGGTAGGTTTGGATGACCTCCTGACAGTAGGGTAAGTTTGGATGACCTCCTGACAGTAGGGTAAGTTTGGATGACCTCCTGACAGTAGGGTAAGTTTGGATGACCTCCTGACTGTAGGGTAAGTTTGGATGACCTCCTGACAGTAAGGTAAGTTTGGATGACCTCCTGACAGTAAGGTAAGTTTGGATGACCTGACAGTAAGTAAGTTTAGGATGCTTCTCAAGCACGTGAGGTTGAACGTTGGGTGAGGTATTTACGAGCGGGTAACCCCGGCCGTGGGACCCCAACGCTCCCACCCCCACAATTGTGGGAAGGGATGGGTTTCTACGCACCAGCCTCATAACTTCCTCTAATTAGTCTCTTATATTCCTACTTTCACTTCCTCGCTCATTCTCTCTTTCCTGTCATCCTTTATATATATATATATATATATATATATATATATATATATATATATATATATATATATATATATATATATATATATATATATATATATATATTCATTGGTTTACTTATAATAACTTCAGGATCCCTTTTTAAGATAGGGTTTTGGTTTTACCCAGGAAACTCTTTCCCCAGGAACTCATGCAGCACAAGGCTGCACTGCACTCAGTAGCAGGTGCAGGACTCCTTTTAAGTGAGAAGCCCCCCCCCCCCTCCTTTTTTGTTTACGTTTGAGGCAGTTATCTACAAGTTTTGGGGGAAGTGAAAATCTGTCTTTTGAAATGTAACTGATCATAGTCATTAGGAAAGACATTAGGGGTAGAAAGTTTCAAAGTTTCGAGGTGTAAGGAAAGAAACAGTTATCAAAACGGCCCACCCTTGAGTTGCCAACGGCCACACAGTAATCATGTGACGCAGCAGCTTGCCGAGTACTGCGTGATCTAGCTAGTAGTGAGAGACACACAAGCAGCCCATTCTCGTGCGCAAAAACTAAAGTAATACATAGAGGAAGAGGGGAAGTAAACCAATATTGCGGTGTAGGGCAAGCGGATCAAGTTTGGAAGTTAGCGTGAAACAGATTATAAGTCGGACCGTTTTCGACTCTGTCAAGAAAGAATGTAGAACTAGAACCACCCTAGATATGAGGACAGTACTCCACACAAGGACATACACATTCTTTGTATAGATGGAGCAATCGTTCAGTAGAAAAAATTTCGACCTCCAAACGGGACACCTAGTTTCTTAGAGGCAGGTTTATCTATTTCCGTTTTGTGGGGCTTCCAAGAAAGACAGAGTGGATGTTACAATATTACCAAGTATGTTCATTGAGTCAAGCGATGGAATTACAGAACCGTCAAAGGTGACAGAAAAAGGTGTAAGGAATTTTCGTTAGAGAGGTAGGCAAAAACTCGGTCTTGAAGGCATTAAATTCAACCAGATTTCGTCTACCCCTTTAAGGTATCCTGTCCAAGTCTGAGTTTATTGAGGAAGTTGTGTCAAGACGAGATGCAGAAACAAGAAAGAGAAGGAGCAGAGTTGAAGGATGTATTGAGTCGCCAGCCTATGGGTATACCTAGTTATTTGTGGAAGAAAGGAAATCGTTGATGTAAAGGAGAAAAAGTGTAGGAGACACGACGGAAGTTTGAGAGACACCGCTGGTGACGGAGAAAGGGAGGATGGCTGATCCATCAATAGTCATGGAGATAGACCGGCCAGAGAGGAAGCTAGATAGGAGGAGGCATAATGAGGGAGGGAAGCCAGAACAGGGGAGCTTAGAGATGAGACCCCGGTGCCACACCCTGTCAAAATATTTGGATATGCCAACGGCAACTACGTGGGGTTCTTCAGAATCTTTCAGGGATGATGACCAGACAATAGTAAGATAGAGAAGATATCACCAGTGGATCTCGCCTTACGGAAGCCATACTGGTGATCAGAGAGAAGAATGTGAGATTCAAGACGTCCGTGAATAAGGGAGATGAGGAGGGATTCAAAGACTTTGGAAATGGTAGATGCCAAGGCAACTGGACGATAGGTCGAGCGTCTGCCTTCTGAGGGATGAGATGTACCAACTCATGCTTCTAAGAAGAAAAAGTTCTGATCTTTAAACAGAAACGGTACAGACGACCAAGCACAGGTGCAAGTTCAGAGGCACACTCTTTCAAGTACATGGGGATGCACACCTTCAGGACCATAAGCTTTGCTTGTGTCCAGAGAGAGAGAGAGAGAGAGAGAGAGAGAGAGAGAGAGAGAGTGTGTGTTAAGGTCTATCCAAGGTGACTTCCTGTGTGTCTGGAAGCAAGCATCCCCCCCCCCCCACACACACACACACTCACACACGGGTCCTGGTCTGTTACCTCACTGGACCAGTGTATTTCCTGTGTCACCCCACGGCCACCGCCGCTGTGCTAGTCCTGCGGCAGTGTCACCCTGCCAACCCCCAGGCAGAACAACCCTGTCACCCTGCCAACCCTCAGCATAACAACCCTGTCACCCTGCCAACCTCCAGCATAACAACCCTTTCACCCTGCCAACCCCCGGCATAACAACCCTGTCACCCTGCCAACACCTGCCGTAAGCAAATGACCTTCCCCTCCCCCCCATCATTGTCCACTTCTACCTCACGCTCTCTGCTGACATTCACACACTGATCCCTCCTCCCGTGAATGTTCTACCACGAACGTCTCGAACTGACTGGTCCCTCTTACATATGTCTTGACGCTACACACCTGTCCTGCCTTGTCGTACCTTCCCCTGCATCACACATCCGCCCAGTCTTCCCGTACCTTCTCTTGCATCACACACACCTGCCCTGCCAAACCCCAACAGCTGCGCGACCTGATGAGGTAGGCGACCTGTGAGCTCTCCCCACACACACACAGGTCGACCGGACACACGAGAGACTAAAGAGACGAACAGGTTTTCAAGGTTGTCCGGGAGGCGAGGGCTGTCTGCTGAGCTGGGTCCTCCAGGTAGCTAGGAACCGGCCGGCCGGTCTCCCTCCCTTTACAGCTGCCATGTCACATCCTCCATAAACTCTTGACGGAGTATAGGCAGCCGCCTTCCCTCTCTCACCCTCTCACACACACACACACACACCCTCTCCGCTGCTCCCTATCTCACAGCCTCCACGGCCATCCGTCCCAGAGGAGTCCACGACCCGTATATCCTCCTCTGCGACTATCTGTTAGGACGTCATGGACATCGTGTGCTCAAGATGCTGTCTGTAGCCTTTGCGAACGCACACAGTCCAAGAGTCGGGGACCCATACACAGCCAGACTTTTCTCCTCTGCCCCGTGTGGTTACAGCGGCCGGCCGCTCACACGAGCCGTAGTCTTCTGTGGTATAACTTGATGACCTGCGCATCTCGTATCTGGTATGAGAAGTTAATGATGCATTTGTGGATGATATTTGATGATTGATAGTGATTAATCCATTGATAGATGAATACTCAATAACTGATGGTTATTAGTACATTTCCAAATGGTACTTGATAACTCTTAGTCATACATTGATGGATGATACTCAATAACTGAATAACTGACTGTAATTAATGCATTGATGGATGATACTTGGTAATTGATAGTTACTGGTGCATTTATGGCCGTGTTGGCAGGTGAAGTCAAGCAGGCAATGGAGCCACGTTCCCCCTTCTTACACCCGTGGATCACGATGTCTTTCACACAGCAGGAGACAGTCAGTGTGTGGGATTCTCTAGCCATATTGTTGTCGTCTCATTTCCCATGTGAACACCAGTAAAGAAGGTCTGGCTCTGTGGTTCATTCCACCTACCATGCCTCACCCCCAGGCTAAACCTGAAGTGATGAGGTTCAGTAAAAGTTACGACCACATGATCCATTTTCACCTCATTGTCGTCGTCGAGTCGTTTGGTCATATGCTTGTCTCCCAACAATACAGCAGACTCGTATGGCATCTGTTGTCTCGGACGACATTAATATCACCACTTCTGGATTGCGTCTGTACACAATATGATTCTGATTTCTTCATTGCGCGTTCGTAAATATGATGGTGTTTTGCAGACCCCTCGAGAGATAGATTGATGTTCATCGTGCATACGATGTTTGAAATGTTAATTCAGTACTTCTGTTATCTTGATAGATTGATATTGATAATGAATACGATGTTTAAAGTGTTAATTCAGTACTTCTGTTATCTTGATAGATGATATTGATCATGAATGCGATGTTTGAATGTTAATTCAGTACTTCTGTTATCTTTTACGAACAACTGGATGAGGTTAACTAGTGGTTAACTACGGAAATTTTCGTATTCTTTAGATATGAAGGATTATTTAGACGATGGTTAGGATAGGGGGTCAGGATAGAGGAAGCTAGGGACTGGAAAGAGGTTGGGTTGGGTGGCCCTCCTCTTGTCTCTACCCCAGGCCCTAGTCAGACTGTCTCTCTTCTGAACAGCACAATGTTTTCACTATCTCTTTGTTTGTCTCGTCCAACACTCCTTCCCTACACGGGTATTTCCATGCATTTGTTTTTTTTTATCATCCTCTTATTCTGATAACATTCCTGTTACTTCATTTGGCTGATTTGTTCCTCCACTAGTTCAAAGAACTGCTCCATGCCAACAGCGTGGAAGCCTAGGGGAAAAAAGGTGGTGGCTGGGTAGGCCTGTATGATCTTGGACCGTCAGTAAAAGGGGGCTCCGACAAATCCCTTCCAGAGCTGGTGATGAGCTGGACTTCCAGGCAGGCATGAAGAACTTTACTCCCACCTGTGGGTCGGAAAGTACCTCAGTGGGCGGGAGTAGAGGAAAGGCTGTAGTGATGCCTCTCTGTTTTTTTTTCGGTATATAGGGAAGGGTAAAAGTATAACCTGTTGTGACCTGTAGGTTTCACTACCGACCCACTGCTATAACTGCTCCACATAAACGCCGGAAAGGAACTGGATTCACGTCTGTGGATGTTTGTGTGTGTGTGTGTGTGTGTGTTTCTAAATGTGCGAGAGAAAGTAGCAGCATTCAGGAATATGACATTCCACATACATACATACATACACAGGTGCTTGCATAAGGAAGATACACGGTGAGGGAGACCTAACTCGACAAAATGAAAAGCCTGAAAGAAAATGCAATAGTGAAGTGAGGTCAAATTACGATTTTACTTGGCAGACAACACATTATAGGTATATATATATATATATATATATATATATATATATATATATATATATATATATATATATATATATATATATATCCCTGGGGATAGGGGAGAAAGAATACTTCCCACGTATGCCCTGCGTGTCGTAGAAGGCGACTAAAAGGGGAGGGAGCGGGTGGCTGGAAATCCTCCCCTCTCTTTTTTTTTTTTTTTTCCAAAAGAAGGAACAGAGAAGGGGGCCAAGTGAGGATATACCCTCTAAGGCCCAGTCCTCTGTTCTTAACGCTACCTCGCTAATGCGGGAAATGGCGAATAGTATGAAAGAAAAAAGAAAAAAAGATATATATATATATATATATATATATATATATATATATATATATATATATATATATATATATATATATAGCCACATTAAGAGAGTTGTAAAGATGGTAAACTATACCGGTCGATATCCAAACTACCTTCAGTTTGAGAGATGAAAAAGTATTTATGAAAGTATTTAGAACTCCAGGACTCGTGTCCTTCCACTTGAGCAGGCGTGTAAGAGCTGCTGGAGAAGGTCTAGAGGCGGGAGGTAGTAAGCGTACTCACTCCTGACTGTTGAAACCTGAGCTGTAGGGAGAGGGGTGAAGGCTTCAGACGTCGCCCATGTTCGAGATAACACAGCTTCCAAGTTACGTGATCAAGTTCGGCGATGTTGATATTGTCTGGTTCACTGCAGCCGGGAGGAAGCGATCGTTCCAAGACGACAGCACACGACACCAGGCGTAGGACGTTAGGAAAGCAGTGAAATGATACGTCTGTACTTTCTGGGGGTGCAAACGGCAGAACGAAAAAATGAACTTTCTAATGCGCAGATATTTTCAAAGTTGGCGGAAATGCATTACAGAAAAAGAGACGTTAAGTAATGGAACACCGTCAGTGTAAAACTTCCTTCCGATGTGCACAAATAGGGATACACACACACACACACACACACACACACACACACACACACACACACACACCCGTAGCAGCAAAGACGTGGTTCGGATAAAAAAGTTAAGAGACAGGGCAACAAGAATGCATTACTTTCTCCCCGTAACACACAAACAGTAATCACACACAAGTAAGTGGCTCCTGAGGTGTTGTGGTAAGCGTCGTCGACCGCCGTGATTCACACACGGGAATGCCGGGATTCGAATCCCCGGGCGTAGACAGTCGGCCCACACACAACCCAGCTGTTCATCTTCCCTTCACGGCTGGTCGATGAATAGGTACTAGGCGTATGCTACAATATGTGTGTGTGTGTGTGTGTGTGTGTGTGTGTGTGTGTGTGTGTGTGTGTCTGTCTGTCTGTCTGTCTATGTGCACACACACACACACACACACACACACACACACACACACACACACACACACACTAACAAGTAAGACACATGCATACGTGGAAAGTCATCTCCTGTATGCGTTGTATTATCACAGCCACGCCAGATGGTCATCATGTCACCCCTGACCTCCCCTTGGGCGGGGCACCATGACCGCCTGGTTGTGGCTGGAGTCCGTGGGAAACATGACTCTAGTTTCTTCAAGAAGAATAGGAATGATAATCTCGGAATCAGTAACGTGTTTATGGATCTTAGACGATGACGCTTCGTTCGGTCTACTACGCCTCCCAGGGCCACTCGATGCAGAGTCAGGGCCACACGGTGTAGAAGGTCTGGGCCACACTGTGCAAAAGCCAGAGCCACACGGTTCAGAGTCAGGGCCACACGGTGAAAAGGTAGGGGCCACACGGTGCAAAAGCCAGGGCCACACGGTTCAGAATCCAGGGGCCACACGACGGTTCAGAGTCAGGGCCACACGGTGGTAAGGTAGGGGCCACACGGTTCAGAATCCAGGACCACACGGTGCAAAAGCCAGGACCACACGGTTCAGAGTCAGGGCCACACGGTGCAAAAGCCAGGGCCACACGGCACTGCCACCTACCTTACGACCTGTTTGTGGCCAGAGCCACACACACATACCCCAGCGAGTACCCTTCACCCACGTCTTCTCCTCCCTCCTGTCCGGCGCCTCGCAGACCAGCCGTCATAGTGTTCCGCAAAGGTTCCTCGGCTGCTGGAGATGCACGGACCTCCTCCTCCTCCTCCTCCTCCTCCTCCCCTTCCCTCACGCACCCTTAGCAACGAACCTGCCGCTTCTGTAGGCATAACGAACTCCCTGAGACTCGACCAGTATGTCACACAGTCCTGCTTGATATCCCCTTCCTGACCTCACTGCAGACTACGGCCAACCCCATGCCATGATCACTCGCGACTCTTAAACACACACACACACACACACACACACACACACACACACACGACACCTTGTCCTACGGAGAGGGTGTTCTTATTGTACCCAACTCCGTCACCAACTCCCTATCAGTAACCCATGCTTTTCGGTATCTGTATTGGTGATACAGAACTCAAGGGTGGAGAGGGAATCGAAATTTGAGTGAAACGAAATCAGGGAATGAAGAGATTTATACTAATAGGGTATAAAGAGATTTAACCCATTTGATGTAGTGGTCGTCACAGATATGGCTAATGGATTTCAGTGTAGATACAGAAATGATAATGGATTTTGATGTGATGAAAACGTAAGAGCACAAATGTAAAACATTGTTGGAAGCCATTCGTGGACACCCAAGAGGAAAAATTACCCTGGGATGATATTTAGTAATGACCTGAGGTATGGACATTCAATGCCTAGCTTCATATGATAGAAATAAAGTCGTATTTCAAAGCTGGAATTATAAGGTGTAAAACGAGATACATAATCCTTATTCTTTACAAAGTGTACGTCAGACCACATTCAAAATACGTTGCTGAGTGTTGGTCATTAAGAACTGTAAGATACGAAGAAAACGAGAACAAAATACTAATAACAGTGAAGTTAATTCTCCCTTCTAAGGGATGTATTTACCAGAGTTAACGGTATTAAAGTGAAAGAACCAGCAAGGGATACGATGACCAAAGATAGCGGTATGAGGTGAAAGGGAAGGTAGTGTAATCCAAACGTGATCCAAAGTCTTATTTCAGCGAATCATCTCGCACACCTAACCTACGCTTCATATCCTTGGTCGTCCTCCCTCCCCAAGGCAAATAAAGTCTGTGAATGGCGGAAAATGGAGCACTTAAGAGTTCCACATCACTGGAACAAACCACCGCAAGATATTGTACAGTTTAAGACTATCAGAACATTCAAGTCATGGGTAGAGAATAGTACTTTAACAGTACAGAATATCAGTGAATAAGCGTGTTCAAGAAGTATGTCTTAATATTCAGGTATTTCACTTTTTTTCATCTCTTTTGAGATTTGAGGCTTAGTGTATCCGGCAGCTAGATCTGGGTCAGATTTTTTTCTCCATTTACACTTTCCAATAGAATTTCCTTGTCGGTATGTCTCCATATAAACATGTCGTTCCCTAACAGTTATTTTCTGTATGAATTATGAATAAAGTATATACCATCACTGTCCTTCAACAGATAACCTCGTCACAAACCATCAAGTCTTGTAATATTCGGCTTATCAGGTAAACCCCCCACAACCCTGAGACCCCCCCACCCCTCACAAACCTGGGATCCCCTCATAACCATACGATGACACCCCCCTCACAACCCTATGATTCCTCACAACCTTACGGCTCATACTACAACTCTCATGAGCCATTTGTACCCACACGCTCTGATTCCTTAACCATAGTGAGTAATGCGGAGGGAGTGTATCAGCTGGGAGAGTCCAGAAATGTTTTAAGCATATTTGAAAATATCATTCTTACAACGCTTGGAATGCACATCATTTTCCTCATTCCATGTTCTTTCTAAGGAGATATATAATCACTTCAGTTGTTCATCAAGTGCAAATATCCAGAAATCCAAACATTTACTCTGTGTGTGTGTGTGTGTGTGTGTGTGTGTGTGTTACCATCTCCGCCTGTTTGAGGTTACGCTGCGAGTGAAAAAAAGTCATTTTGGCGAGGCTGTATCATCATTAACATCAGCGTCGTCGAGGACCTTTGCGTCTCAAGGGAGCCCACTTTACTCTTCTCCCGTGTGAACCGCAGACTCGAAGGAGCCGGAGCTTTATATAAAATGGGTCATGAGGTTATTGAAATAACTCCATCAACGTTTAGCTACGGAAAAATTCTACGTTGATTCTTCATTTTCCTCCCCCATCCTCCTCCTGCATGAAGCTGTCATCACCCGTGACAAATATACACACCTAATCGTATTTTGGTATTTTCGTAGGAGAGGCAGGGAGCACTCACGAGCGGAAGAGAAATCTATAATGAGCGGTGGCCTTTATCTAGAGGCTGGGCCGCCATGTTTGTTTACTTCCTGCGTTGTCAACTGAAAGCGTGATTACCTCGGGAACCGACTACGCACTCAGTCATGCTTCATAATCCTAATTCTGCTTGGTAATCTTGGTGCCGGTGGCATAACTACGTATGTAGTTCAGTGTAAACGTATCATGCACCAAGGGAATGCTGTAATGACTAAGCTGTGCGCTATCGTCCGCCGGGAAACACACGTGAAAGTAAATGATCCCAAGTAAACTCGATTGTGAAAGCTAGGCTCCGCTGCAGTCGGTCTCGACATTTCCTTTCGAGTTAATTTCACCACATTTGTCTTCATTTTCATGTGCATGTTTTGATACGGATCTTATCAGGGTAGGGACCAAATGTCATCAACATGTATTTGTGAGTGTAATTACCCGTTAGTACGGGAAGGGGGGAGAGAGAGAGAGTTCCACACAACACACTTGAGGGGCCCCTGTTCTCTTGAGAAATTTGTTATTAAAATTCGCCTTGTTAAAAGACAAGGGCAGATGCCTTGCTCAATGACGGCCTGTTCTCTAATATTACTTTGTGTGTGTGTGTGTGTGTGTGTGACTTCTATTTTAGGTTCCGGGGAGAGAGTTTTACACTCGTGTTGGCCCATCTTTTGACCTCGTGTATATGTACCACGTCGTTACTCATAAGGCAGGTGTGTGTGTGTGTGTGTGTGTGTGTGTATGTGTATAAGGAGCCTTACTCTGCTGCGGCCCTATACTTCATTACTTATTTAGGCATGAAATTTATTAGGCTTCTCTATGTCCTCCTCATTCACTGCTTCAATCGTCTCCGCTGTTCAAAAGCTATCGAAGCATTTTCTCATCTAAGCGTCATCCTCACGCTTATTTCCCCTGCCATCGGCTCCTTCCTGTATCTTAGAAATGGTCTGTGTCGACATCGTGAAATTCAATTGGAAACTTAAAAGTTTCAATCATGTCTATCCTCGACCTTCTTCCCGTATCAAGGGACTTCTCCGGGTCGACGTTGTGAAACAGAATGAGAAATTTAAAAGAAAAGTTGCAACTTTGTCTCCCCTCGACCTTCTTCTTGTCTCGATGTTAAGTCCATGACTGCTGACCCCTCTCTCCTCCCTTGTAGCTTAGCTCCTGTACCTCATGTTCCACTGTTGCTGCCCTGCGAGTTGTACTCCTATATAGTTGGAATTTGTTAAAAAAGAGGGGGTGCCTCTGTTGTTGATTGGTTGGTAAGGATGGTCATTGTATGTATGGATCACGGTGAAGTGCCTGAGGATTGGCGGAATGCATGCCATCTCTAAACCATCACCCTCTTTTGCTTTTATCAAACATTTTTGTTTTTTTTCATTTTTCTTTCTCCCTGCAATAGCTTTCCCGTCATGATTTCGTTTCCCTCTACTTCTCTTTATCATGGAAGTATTCTATTGTGTCCCTGACGAGTTTCCATTCCTTTCTTTTTCTTTTTACGTGATGGGTTCCTACCTGTTTCAAATATCATAGTTTCGACATCGGTTTAGAGGAACTCGGAAGGTGTTATCGTGTCAGTTGTAGTTGTCCTTTGTCCTTATTTTCATTTTCCCTCCTTTTGGACCACCTCTGCCAACATATATCTCTTCCAAGTAGGGTGACCAAAATAGTAGTCTTCTGTGATCTGGGTATAATGTGTTTTATATATCATTATTTTTTTTTATTTACCTGTGTAGTTTTGACATTGACATCTTAACCCTGTTGAAAATTCTCTTGATGTGGGTTTCTGGTGGGGAAAAAAAAAAAAAACTGGGTACATTCTCTATCTCCATTTTTCCTCTAACAAAAAAAGTCATGATTGCTTCCCAGCCCCATTTCACCGAGTCCCATTTTCATTGCTTCTGGCGGGGTTGGCTTTCATTAACCTTGTACAGGACCATCACAGGGACCTTTGTAGACCTCTTTTGCAAGCCGTCGCATTTCTAAACACATCTAATTTCTCTCCCTAAGGTTAGCAACATCCGCAAACGTATACATTTAGTATTCAGCTCTCTCCAGCAGAACATTTACATAGATCAGGGTGAGCAATAGGCCTTGTAAGAGGAACGCCACAGGTTCCTCTTCAACATAATGTAATTTCCGATTCACCGAGGGAGTTGCCTTAGCCTGCTACGGCCTAGAAAAAATAAGGGTCTTTGGTCATCATCTCGTGAAGGGTTGGGGAAGTGCCAGGACGCACTCTAGCAGTCAGTCAGTCCACAGGCACATCCCGTCCTCTTTTTTCATCGTCCTCAGTCGACGAGAGTCTTATATATACTGATTCTGTCGTCATTCCCCCAGTGATGCAGCTATATTGGTGTTGCTGTCAGCTCCAAACATAAAGGGGGAAGAGATTTTTTAACTGTGGACGCAGTAGATTTCGTACAGTTGGTTCATCATAACTCCTTGTGACTATGTTCTAAATCCCCGTTCCCTAGGGCTGTTGTGGTTGACTTATTGTTATCAGGTTGTGATCCTTTTATCACAACCTAAAAGAATACTTCGACCGGTGAAGTCTAAAAAAAAAATCATATTCATTTTATCATTTTACCACAGAGGGAGGCATATATATATATATATATATATATATATATATATATATATATATATATATATATATATATATATATATGGAACTTCCGGACTGCGCCTGCTAGTGGTAACAACACGAGCAGGAAGTTAACCTTCGACGGGGCTGCATCACCGACAAAAAGAAGTACAGCGTTGCCGAGGACCTTTCCGCCCCAGACGAACATAGCTTACCCTGCTCCTGAGTGAAGTGCCGTCTCGAAGCTTCAGGAACCCATAAAAGTGGTCTTGAGATTACATTAAGTAAGTAACTTGCGATGCCCAAGGATCGTAACGTTGTTCTTCAAGGCTTGTTCCGTCGTGCTCAAGGTGACGCTCCGTCGTGCTCACTGATCGTACGGCCGTGCACAAGGGACGGAATGTCGTGCTCAGTGATCGTTACGACCGTGCTCAAGAGGCGTACTTACCGTCGTGCTCAAAAGCTTAAGAATGAGCCAAGCAACTTTGGTAGTGATGGAAAACTTTTGTGACCTTCCCTACCCTTTCTCACAGCAGCAAATGGGAAATTCTTGATATGATTTGTCTTCGAGATCATTTGACAGTATTACACAAATATAATCCGGGATGACTGAAAATACTATACCTCTGATTTCATATATTTCAAAGTTTTCGCGAATATTCCTCCTTCTACAGCGAAGCCAGATATTTCGTACTTCCTATTACCTTTTTTTTTCTATGCTTGTTAACAACGAACATGAACCTTCGAGACAACAAAATGGTCGTTAGTCAACAAAGCCCTAACAAACAAAGCACATTGCTTAACAGAGCATGTTTGGTTGTTTGGGCCGTAGGCTTACCAGCTGCTAGGGTCACTATGTCCGTCAACGTCGTACTGTTACATGTGTAACACCTCGTTCAGGTGTTAAGGATAGTTATTAGACCACATAAGTGGCCCTTGATGTAGTAATCATGTCTATTGGCTAACACAGTGTTGTGCTAAATAGGTGATATTTACGTCACACTGGTGATTAATGGTTAACGTAGCGGCGTATTGATTGGTTCATAACCTGCCAGTGACTATAAAAAGAAAAGAGAGAGGGAGGTTTTTCAATGGACCAGGCACCCTGAAAGAGGGGAGAAGGAAAACTCGTTTCTATTTGACCACCTAACCTGACGAAGGGGATAATTGCGGGCAAAGATAAGCGGTTGTAAAAGAAAAAGTAGCCAAGAGGATGGGTGTAAAAAGCTTTCATTTAATTGTTCATCCAGGACGTATATTTCTGTAGTCATCGAAAGAATAATAAAGGGAAAATATTTCTATATCCACTAGCCATCTACCCGATGACTATAGTTATTTTCATCCTTGTATGGCCGGTTTACCCCATTTGTTATAAATGATTAGTTATTAATGCAGCAACTTTAATGGTTTAATAAATTTGAATACTGCAAAACAAAGACCTAGTCATAATCTAAAAAGGATGGAGGAAAAACATATTGCAAGATGAGAAAGCAATTTGTTATTCCAAAGAAATATAGGGTACATGTTATTGCTTTATCCCATGGTTCTTGTTTGTACGGACATTTGGGCGTTAGGAAGACAACTGACAGACTATTAACTCATTCTTGTTGGCCAGATATGTCTGTGATTGCATAACTTTAACGCATCTTTCTGGGCGGTAGTCTTCCGCTTTGTTAGAGGTTAGGTCAAACCTGGGGTGGTGCCCGTCTTTCCTGCCGTATACGTAGGCTATGGCGGCAGTACGTCAAGATACATCTTCCTCTACCCAACATTGCACATCATGCTCTCTCATGCAGCACCACAGATTTACTCTCGAAGAATGTATACGGTACGTAAAGCATAAAATCATGAGAGCTACACCGAATCCAAATGTTCTTGCAAGTAATTGTTTACGTAAGTCTTATACATAACTGTGATCACATCTTCAAACGTGTTGTAAATATAGATAAACAACGTAATATGGTATCATTTATCACTGGGGGGCAATGAGAAGATTCCTTACCATCGCTCCCTAATTAAGCTTCACATTTCCTCTTAAATTCTATAAAATAAACTGTCCAAAACTTGTTTAACCAGTCAGTTCACTTTCTCCGCTTCTGTCCCTGACCAAAGAGTTGTCAGGTGGTGTGAGACCTTGAAACTCGCTGTACATCAGAACACGATATTAAAAAAACGAAGTTACTTCCGTAGTATTTACCAGGTAAACCATAACTTCTAGATATTCCGTAAATCCCTCACAACTAGCTTGATTATACAGGAAACTATACGTGAATATCCCTAATCGTAACCTCACTTGCCGTCCTTCACCCAAAATGGCTGTTCCCGGCAAGTTGGCTTCCCGTGCGCAGTTCCGCTTTGACAGTCTTTCAAGATTTGATTCTTTAACGTTGAACTGCTGAAAGAAAAGTTCAGGATAATGAGTGAAATATGAACATTATATACTCTGGATCTCATTGCGATTGATACTTATCAAATGCACTGTCACTGCTTCGTCAAGCAGTAAAGATCAGTTGACAGTCTTAGAACAAAGGATTCATTTAGCTTCCACCTCTTGGTTGTTGTAAGTTGATAACACATCATCGTTATTTATGTAGACTACAAAGAAAATCAACTTGACGGAAAAAATCTTCCCTCTCATTTAGTCATTTCTCAGTCATGTTTTATTCACTTAATGGTCGGCCGCAACTATTTGAGGAGTCACTGGCTATTCTCGTGGCTGACGGCTCTCTGGGAGTCCTTACCTTGAGGCTCGAGTCTGGGAACTATACGGCAAAATATCATCCCGGAGGAGACTACCTCCTCTACGATTATACGAGTCGATGTGAAGTCGTGTTTAAGTGGCGCAGCAGTGTCAAGGCAACTTGATAATCCTGTAAGGCGTGTGGAACATTTCTGCCAGTAATGACGGCGGAGTAAGGTCGTTGGGTTATTCTCGTCATGATACCACCGCCATGTTCACAGAGGGTTAAGTCTTGTCATGGGAGGTGAAGGGCTGTGTGTGTGTGTGTGCCCTCCTCTCTTTGTCTGTCTGACTCTCTCCAGGAACAAAGTTTTCTGAATCGGTATACACGGGGTTTCACCATAGCTCGAGCTCTTATCAAGAGAACAAGACATTGTCTCTCGCCATCTCAAGCTGTGGATGTTGACAACAAACATCTTACCCCCTGCTGGAGGCAAGGTATTGTCAACATACTTGTCAACATTGGCTTCGTTACATGACGCCCTTCGAAGTCTTTACGGTGATCAAGAGTGAACACTTTATTTTATTTATTTATTTATTTTTTTACCAGATTGGAGCCTTTGGCAACCTAGAGACTTTTATGTTCGGATGTCGTTAAACAACTACGGAAGTGAGGTCAGGCACAATGACGCCATAAACACGTACCTTGACTGTTTTCTTCACTTCTGACGCAAGCAGAAATCACTAGTGTCGCGCACAGCCTTGTGGGCAGGAGCTGCATACTTTGTGACCCGTGTGACCCAGTAAGCTGTTGTGGTGACCTCAGCACTCGACTCTACCTGACGGTTTCATCAAGTCCTAAAGCCTGACCGGTGTTAAGAGTCGACCTGACCCAATGTTAAGACCTGACCCGACTTGACCTAAAAATCCTGACGTGTCTTCAAGGAAAACCGGATCTGAAATGACCCGACCGAAGATACTTGATCCAACCCCAGGACCTGATGCTGTATTATAACCCGAGCTAGATTTCAAGACATAACCTGATTCGACCGCGTGACGTCCAACACAAACCTGGTCTGATGGAGCCATACGACCCGACGCGACCTGAAGACTCGCTCTGACTAGCGGTTATGATCTTAAAGTTCGATCTGGCGCAGCGGCTTAACTTGAGACCTCTGGGTTCAACCCAGTCCTCACGAGAGTACCCAAGATCTTATCTAACCTAATTAGGGGACGCGACCCTTATCAGAATTATGACATTATTCAATTGTCAGTGTTAATCAGGTTGTTTTTGCGGGGGGGGGGGGGGGGGGGAATTTCCAGCATGTGGTCCTGTTGTTAGTCTTCAGCACATAATGCTGCACCATCCAGTCACCATTATGGCCAAAGTTGAAGCAAACTTATTGAATTATGGTTAAGTCCCAACTGTGGTTAAGTCTATCCTATGTCTTTCCTACAAGCTTTAACCTACTCCTTTCGAAATAGCTGTCTTTTTTTTTTCTTTTCACTTCCTCCAAAACTCTTGTATTATATTTCTTTTCTCTTGACTCTTCAGTCATTTTATTCTTGTTTCTGTCTCAGGTAAGGTTTGACCTTGAAGAGACTTGTCCGTGACCAAAGCCTAGTTAATTGAGGGTCATATGAAGTCTTGGAAATTACGTTCGTCACGTTCACAACGACCAGTATCTTACACAGTTTGTTTGTTTAGCAAGTCTTAGTCGGACCAACGCTCTTCCAGCAATAATTAAGATTTTAGTTTGATTTATGGATTTCTTTTTAAGAATAGTTATGATAATGTATAACCTTGTCCTTATTAGTTTACTGATGCTAGATGAAATGTCATGTGACACCCCACTTATGTCGGTTCTGCGTAGCATCAATGTGATATTTGTGAATATTTCAGTATTCGCCCGGCCTAATATATCCAGCTAAATACCAAAGTGCGCCGCTGAACTTGCGGCCTAATGTAATGATGCGAAGTTTGTATAAAGGACAGATTTTTAGGTGAGGAACAACGAGAAATTACATATGCGGAAAGTATCGTTTGAACTCTTTCTTCCCTCCCATCACCTGCTGCTGCTGTTGCTGCTCATTATTCTCGAGTTAGAATCATGTAAATCGAGCATGAGATATTCTCCTTGGGTGTTTGAGAACTCCTGTGAAGGATACAAATGATAGCCAACCACATGACAGTGTTTGGAGTATATAATTTGTATAGAATTAGGAAGTAGCAGCATTTCCTGCCTTCCTTGGCAGATAACTATTTTGACATCACTCCACCTGCTTATCCACCTAAGAATCTAATGATTTACTGGAGAGGGACGCAACATGTAACCTAGCCTAGCTAGTGGGTGGAATCGGCCGTGGCAGAACGAATGCTCCGTACCTCGTCTCTCATATGTATGATCAACACTTCCAGGAACACACACCCTGAGGTAATATATCTTAACCGCAGATTCTTGGAAATAAAGAGGATAAACTCTTGCTGTATTTGAGCTAAATCGAAATGATTTGTACGAAGTATTTTCAGAAGGAGGTTAGGGCCTCATGATATTAATATTCGAATTGAATAAGAGAAGAGAGGGCTATTAGTCGTGTACATTACCACTCTCAGAGTCACCTCAGAGATAACGGATTTGTTGCAATTGCATTTCACTCTTATACATGATAAGCAAAAGGGTGTGACTTCCTGTACATGAATCTGTTTACGTGTAGACTTAGATGTATTTGGTATTAGTTATCTTACTGAAGTATATGACCAGTGAGGAAAATTTCAGTTACAGCAAATGTTAAATGTCTCTGTAGAGTTGGAGAAAAACCTAACTTTTGACACAACACGATTGTGGGTCGTCTGTTTACTGTATAGTGAGTAACGACTTGTTGAAGCCCTAGCAAGAGTTTCTGACTGGTTTCATCAAGAAGCTGACTAAAGCTGACTTAGCAGTTGACGGGGATCTTTATTTATACTAGGAAATACAACGAGCCTGCCCTAGCGAGTTAGCAGTAGCCTAGTTAGATGGAGTAGCCTAGTGAGATACTTGAGGTGTTCTTTAAGTGACATTCATATTTTTACGATTCAAAAAATAGAATTAAATCAACGTCATGATGTCTCACATGCACCAGCGTTTACAAATGTACCTTATGAAATTTTGATGGTATTAAGTGTTTGACTCACTAGATATTTTCTCTTAAAGACCTACAATTTTTTTTTTTTTAACCCATAAACAAACTTCATAGACTGACAAAATGATAGCCACTCAAGAATTTTAATAATTGTGACTCAGAAGTATGGTTAGACGCCATTATATTGTTACTAGCGATTATTTTTTACCGTGATGTGCGGGTGTATCTCAGTGTTTATCCGCTTAACAATTATGCCCTTTTTTTTATGACATCGGTAGAAAAGTGGGGTTGAGGCAAGTTTCACAGTATCTGATCCTTTTTATGGGAAGGACGCGGCAAAGTGCTGTTGCTGCTCTTTCTCTATTCTACAGGTATTATTTTGGTCACTGTTCTCGCGAACTGTGCGCATGTGTCGCCACCCTCAAAGTTTGGACCCATAGCACACGTTTGGCTGCTGCTTCCCACAGCTTCCGTGTGAAGACCCGACCACTCGAAGATTGGATGTTGTGATACCTCCTTTTCTCGAGCAGTTAAGCTCTGGAATTCCGTTCCTTCCGTTAGACGACGAAAAGGTGTCATTTTCTCTCTCATCCATTCTCTTCCCAATGATTTATTATACCTCCACATGGTCCGTTGTGAACTGGGGCTTCTTGGAAAGTAAAAACTGTTACCTGTGAGATACACTGCTGCGCCAGGCATGCACTGCTCGGGCTCTGGTAACAGTTTTCCCACAAAGAAAGCGATTTTTATTGACTTGAAAATGAAAAACGTCTGTTGACGGACTTCCTTGTTCCTCGTCAAGAGTGGAGCGTTTGAAAACTCGTTATTTCTAAGGCACGAATTAGTATACAAATGGGGTTAAATTCAAGAAAATCCAGATGGTTTTGTATGTTTTTTTTTTTCTTTCCCTTACTGTCTGGCGGAAGAAGTTGATGAATCAGTGTGTTTCCTAAGGCTGAGCACCAGCAGTCATGACCGACCACTCACTCGCGGGCTTTGTCGACGGTTTCTCTTTCGTGCAGAGTTCACCCTTCCAGGAGTTTGATGAGGCTTATTGGGGTATCATACTTCTCTCTTTTTGTATGCTACTTATGAGGATCTTTTTTTTTTTTCGTGTGTTTGTGTGATAAAGTCGGGTTTTCTTTGGTGAAAGATGTCTCGTGCTCACCGGAGTCCTTGTCATTACAAGCCTGCCTTTCGTTGGGTTTGAGGTAGCATGTAAATGACCATATCTTGGCTTGACTTTGTATTTCTCATTTCTTAAGTATTAGTGGTCCAATTTACTGGCCGAGGAGTGAATGGCAACCTGACATGTAGAAATCTGCTTCAAGTTGATGATTGGACAAGCTCCGCTTATGTTGTCAGAGTGCAACTTGTCTGTCATGTTAAAAAAAAAAAAAAAGAATCAACGTATGAATGAACCCATCCCTCATCAATTGTCATGATAAGAAATAAGTCCAGTTTTCAAAGGTTGAGGGTTACTGGGGTTGGGTCTGACGTGATGTGTGCCACTGGTGTTTGCCGTTGTAATGTTGCTGATTCAGGTCTGCCTGCCTTAAGCCCTCTCCTGACAAGAGTTTAGATATTCAGTGTGTTGTGTAAGGTGTTGGTGGAGGCTCGTATCTCTGAAGCTGTCTAATCCAGCAGTACCTGTGATAAAGACCTGATCCAATTTTAGTGCTTTATCTAATCTCTGACATACCGACCCAGCAGCAGCCTATCTGACCTTGGCTTAATCTTGATCCGATTGATCCAACCAACCCTGTGACCTAATAACCCGAAGACCTACGCATGCCAGAAGTTCTGAAATAACCTGACCTAGCCTAGGGACATGACATTAAAGAACTAATCAAACCTCATGACTTAACTATTTTACAAAACTTGACCTTACCTTAGACATAAGGAATTCATCAAGGCAGGTCCCACATAATTGGAAACTTAACCCGAATTCATTCATGGCATTTGACCCAATTCTCTGGTTAAGGCTTGAGGGGCTCGCCTTCAAAACACTTTAAGCAGCGGAGGAAACGACGGAGGACAACAAGGGGTCAGAACAGTGATGGCAAACGTCAGATCTGAGGAAGTGAAAGTATGCATGGTAATCCGTTATGAGTAGACAGCCAGCCACTCACATGCGTGAATGATGCGAGTTAATGGCTTTGTAAGCTCTCGAGACACAAAGCATCTTTTAAACTAGACAAGGTAAATGTGACCTGTGATGTGGTTTGTGTTGTTGATGTATTGAGGTGATTAGATTGGTTAAAAAAGGAAATTACGGCTGGTTTAAAAGAGATACTATAACAAGACCTTGGCTTAGAGGCGAGGACACTTTCGGTTCATGTTATGTGTGTTCGTCTGGTCATGAGTCAACATAACGAAGGTTGAACACAGACACCATTGTGTCCCTCCCAACCCCTCCTACCTAAAGCATTTTCCCCTCCTTAAGTGCACAGGGGGACGGGTTTAAGGTATAAACCATTCTCTCTCTCTCTCTCTCTCTCTCTCTCTCTCTCTCTCTCTCTCTCTCTCTCTCTCTCTCTCTCTCTCTCTCTCTCTCTGACCATATATTTTCATTTACTATCCCTAGGCTAATAAAGTATAACATACTGAAGTCAGATGCACCCGTGTTGTGGTGGAAAGGGGTTCTTACCTACCCCCCTCCTCTTTCCGTCGTCGCTTTGTACCGGGTGGCACAACTCAGACCAACTTGGCTTGAAGGCACGGCTGGACGACCCCAGCACCTGACCCAACCTTGAAGACCAAACACGACATTTCTCACGACTTGATACGACTTTCTTCTCCCTCGTTACCCGATCGAACTGAACCATCCGACCAGATTGAAAGATCGACCCGACCCGACCTCAAGAAGCAACCTAGTTTCAAAAAAAAAAAAAAAAAAAAAAAAAAACGGGTGACCTAAACCACACAAGGCTTAACGTGAACATAGGATTAAATCCATCTTCGAGGAAGTTCAGACGGAGAGGTGAGCCGTGGGCGCTCTGGGAGGACGAATAGGGAAGCCGGGGCGGTGAAGGTACACCCTCTGGAGACCATTTGATGGTGGGGTTTGGAGAGACAGACAGACAGGCAGGCAGGCAGGCAGGTTCTCAGTGCTATGTAAACGATAGCCCGAGGCTGGGAGCTGCCTCATCCCGTATACAGACCGTACACTTGAGGAGGCCGGCTATGTGCGGGTGATGATTTCATTAACTCTGGGGAGAGAGAGAGAGAGAGAGAGAGAGAGAGAGAGAGAGAGAGAGAGAGAGAGAGAGAGAGAGAGAGAGAGATTATATGTTTTTATAAGGTAGAGATGATGAGTTTCTGTACCCAAGGGTGATTCGATGTATATTTTGGCTGGAGATGACGTATTTTGCTGAAGGGAGGTTTTTTTTTTCGTATAATTGAGTGTCAGTTGTCAGGAAGACTAGAGAATTACATATTGGAAAAAAAAAAAAAGAAAAGAGGAGAACGGGTTCTTAAGTAGAAGGAATGATGAGGTATTCTGATGATGAAGGGAGTTTGGTCTTCCTTAATCACCCTACTACGGCACAGGAATCATTTATGATACTGTTTTAAAGCAGCCTCCTAGGATCCTCTCTGCCATTGGCTACAAGAACCGCACCAGCCGTCGCGCGACCACTGGTAGGTGCACTACCCCACCAGTGATGGTGGGTGTTGTGTGTGTGTCTTGAGGTAGACCATTAGTGGAGTTACTGTGGTAGAGGAACCTGAGGTTAGGTTTAAACAGTTCGTGTGCAGGCGATTGTATATATATGGTTGTGGCGCGGCGTATATGATGCCAGTTGGTTGGAGGTGAATATTGTTCAAAGTTCATATTTAATTACCTTAGTAATTATCAATTACTAAAATGAAATAAATTTCTTTTTTGTTTCAAGAGAACTGTAACCCATGCAAGGCATCAAAACAAACCCCCCCCCTCTAGAATTTTGAACAGCTTACAAATCTTTGTTCCGATTTACAGAGGTTGTGTTCTTTCGAAGATTCTCTTAATCTCACGTTTCAGAATCTGTTTCGGATCTTCTCTCGTAAATTTTCCTCAGTTGCATAGATGACCAAGCTCCTCCCGTCTCTATTTCCTCGCTGGCGTGGTAAGGGGTGAGGAGGTAAGGAGGTGGGGGAGGAGAGGTCTCGTATCACAGATCTCTGCCGGACGCATGACTTCACCAGCTGGTAGATCTTACTCAACGGAAGTATTCTACCAGTCTTACTCGCCGCGAGAGTCATGTGAATAAAGGCTTTCTCATACCTAGTGACGCTGCGCTTAGCAGCAAAAGTTAGGCAATCCATTGAATATTATATATATATATATATATATATATATGTGTATATATATATGTGTGTGTGTGTGTGTGTGTGCGTGTGTGTTGTGTGGGTGTGTGTGTGAAGAACACGAGGAGGTTGCCTGAAGAAAGGAAGAGTTAAGTGGCAGTTTCGAAGTGACTGTGGCCACGAAGATGTGTCGACTCGTTAGGCGGGCTGGACCCAACCGTTACCTCTACCGGACCCTAGCACTCGCGTATCTTGGGGGGTCTACCACTACCAAAGCCCGGACCCACCTTTGCCTTGGCCCGAACCACCACTCCTGTGAGCTCTGGGGGAGTCCTCACTGCCTCGCCCGTTCGAGACCGCCACAAACCACTTTCCTCCCCGGGGATGATAAAGTTACCCAGTTTTTTTTTTTTTCATTCATTTTGGAATGTTCCAGTGCGAATCACAATCCTTGACACTCTGACTGTTACGTTGCCAACAGAATCAGCGGGTGGTGGTATAGCCACAGGTGGTGGTGGCTGGTGTGTGTGTGAGACACAGGTTAGTGGTACCAGGCGCCTCACTACCTCCACGACCATCCCTTCACACACATTACCTCCGCTTCACACCCCACGACAACTGCCTTTAAGATCACTGTTGTTCCCTCTGTGTGTGAGCAGATCAGTCAACCTGTGACTGAAGTGGAAGTTACAATATTATGAAATGTCCTCTGACATATTATCAATCCACGTAAGATTTTAGGAGGATCTCTCTCTCTCTCTCTCTCTCTCTCTCTCTCTCTCTCTCTCTCTCTCTCTCTCTCTCTCTCTCTCTCTCTCTGCCTGTGGCTTCAAGAACAAATGCTGAACCTTAAAGAAAAAAAAATATATATCCTCACGTGGTTCGTTCCTTCGTTCCATTTTATGGAAAGCAATACAGGAGGTGAGGATTTCTGGAACTCAGTACCTGCCCCCACTTAGTCACCACCTACGACACGCAGGAAATACGTAAGCAGTGGGCGCCCTCAGCCCACCTGTTGTAACCAGACTCCTATATTCCTGTACTGTCCCCTTTTATGTGGGCACTGTAATCCATGCTGTATTGTGGCTGTATCTACTGAGTGCATGGACCCCCCCTTCATGCCACCTTCTGTATCTCGCCTCTACACACACACACACACACACACACACACACACCCAAGTCCCAGGTATGCCTACAATGTCTTGCCCGCGCCGTGGTATGTGACCTGGG
>NC_092273.1:8495924-8498424 GCF_036320965.1 Panulirus ornatus
TATGTATCCTCTTTTGATCTTGAACTTTGAATTAGTTTCTACTTTTTTTCCCCCCCTCCCAGCCTTAGACGTTAGGACACACCAGTCGAGGTGATACGTAGAGTAATGGGGTGGTGGGTGGTGGGTTGGGGGGGTGATTTAGCTTTCACCTACGACCCTACTGAGGGCCGTCCTCGTGGGGGGTAGGGGGGGGGGAGTGGAGGTGACGTGTGACGCCAGGCCACACCCTTGCGGGGTGCGACGCCAAGCCAAAACCCAAGTGTGACGTGTGTGTGTGTGTGTGTGTGTCGTCCAGACGAAACCTAAGTCAGTGACATGTGACGCCAAGGCGTGGCCTTGTGACGCGTGACGCCAAGATAGACACCCCCCCTAGGAACTTGTGACGACCAAGCCACGCCCTGGTGACTTGTAAGGCCAAGTTAGACTCTAGTAACCCGTGACGCCAAGCTACGTCCTGGTGATGAGTGACGCCAAGATAGACTTTAGTGACCTGTGACGGCAAGTCGCCCCTCCTCTCTGTTGACGAGTTACGCCAAGGTAAACCCTGGTTACCTGTGACGGTAGAACACACACCAAAGTGACATTGTGACGCTAAACCACACCTTGTATCATTACTAACAGACCCTCCGAGTGTCTTACTTTAACATTATCAGACATTATTATTACTTTTTTTTTTTTGTCCTGAATGACCAACTTTGCCCATAGATCACTCGAAGAGATCCGTTGTTCCGAGAACATAAAGATCTGCTGACCTGGACCGAAGCGTTCTAGGAGAGCGTTCAAGGTAGTGCTACTAGGAAATGGTGGGTCGTCCGCGGTGGTGGTGTGGTGGTGGATGCATTTAGACGTCCACTGTTATGTTTTTTATCCCCTCCGTCCGTCCGTCCCTCCCTCCATTCACCGTGGGAGAATGAGGGAGGACTCCGGTGGTGGTGTCGGGCCGGCAGCGTGCGGGAGACGCGCTACGGGACAACCATTGGCGCTGCTCAGCCCGACCCACCGACCGAGGCGACCCGGAACTCTTAACATGGTATGAATGGCTCATGGCGGCCGAGGGACAGCAGCTGTGTCCACATTGTGAAGGTCTGTGTTATCTGCCCCACACTACCTGAAGGTTCTGTGTCATCTGTCCCACACTACCTGAAGGTCTGTGTCATCTGTCCCACACTACCTGAAGGTCTGTGTCATCTGTCCGACACTACCTGAAGGTCTGTGCCATCTGTCCCACACTACCTGAAGGTCTGTGTTATCTGTCCCGCACTACCTGAAGGTCTTGTGTCATGTGTCCCACACTACCTGGAGGTCTGTGTCATCTGTCCCACTCTACCTGAAGGTCTGTGTCATCTGTCCCACACTACCTGAAGGTCTGTGTCATGTGTCCCACACTAACTGAAGGTCTGTGTCATCTGTCCCACACTACCTGAAGGTCTGTGCCATGTGTCCCACACTACTTGAAGGTCTGTGTCATCTGTCCCACACTACCTGAAAGTCTGTGTCATCTGTCCCGCACTACCTGAAGGTCTGTGTCATCTGTCCCACACTACTGGGACGCTGTGTATGCCTCCTTCTCTCAAGTTTCCATCTAGGGTTCGTAGGAATATGGAAGATCTTGGCCACCTGCCACCCGCCACCTCCCCTTTTCAACTTCCTCCTTTCACAGAGAACTGCATCAGCTTCCCCACCAAGGACTGCGGGTCTTGTTTGCAGTGGGAAACAGCATGAGCAGCAGGTGCACCGGCCACCTCGCCGTGGGCACATACCCAGCAACGTGCCTGTCTTGACAAAGCTGCAACATAAATCTTGGTGTCACTCAAGCCCTCTTCATACTCACAGCCTGACGGACCTCCCGCTGGTGCGATTTGTCTCCAGCAGCACTTGAGAGTAGCCGAAGGGATGATGAGAAGTGTGTGTGTGTGTGTGTGTGTGTGTGTGTGTGTGTGTGTGTGTGTGTGTGTGTGTGTGTGTGTACAGTGGAAAACACACAAGAAGGACACCAGCTCTCCCACGGGCTTATACCCCTGGAGACTTACGTAAACGTGTGGCAGGAAGACATGTTAGTCTACCAAGGGCACAGTACTGGCTGGGACGACGTCCTCCTCCTCCTCCTCCTCCTCCTCCTCCTCCTCTTCCTCCTCCTCCTCCTGCCACCATCGCCACCCCCACCAGCAGTGATTGAGCAGAGTCAACATCATTAGCATCACACACGAGTGAAGTCTCAAACGTTTGTCAAGTCCGTCCCCAAACTTCTCACCTTCACGTAGAGTTAATGGTTGTGTTAAGTCGAACATCTGCTACATGATGCAGGTCCGATCAGACCCTACCCTTGACGGTAACATTTAACAGCAACAGGGGATGTGAATATTACTGTTTATAGAGGCAGTGATAGAGGTAGTGTGTGAGGGGTTGAGTAGCTCAGATCCACTGTGATTTTCTTTTTTTTCAAAGGCGTCTGATCCTCTCTCACGTATCCTGTCCCTCATCAGAATCCAATTACGTCTTT
>NC_092273.1:8500924-8515924 GCF_036320965.1 Panulirus ornatus
GAGAGAGAGAGAGAGAGAGAGAGAGAGAGAATTGTGGAAAGTACACAGAACTCTGTGAAATCGCAACGCACTCTCGGAAGCGGAGTTCAGTAGCCAGGAACTAGGGCATTTTGGTGAAGCGTTGTCTGAAGTTTACAGAAAACGAGTAAGAACCCGGGTACCCTTATCTTCAGGCACAGAGAGTGAACGTTGAGAAAGAGGGAAGAGCGGGTAGATACAAGATATCAAAAAGCTAAGGAGATCCGCAATGAATTGTCGCAAAGTTGTGGGCGACACTCCATAATGTATAAGGTGTAAGAAAGCAGTTAATGAGAATGATAAGAAAATAACATAGAAAAATTGAAAAGTGTGGACGAGGCAGGGGAGAATACAAAAAATATTTTCTTGAATTCATGAGTGAATTGTTAAGGCAAGGAACAGATACTCAGGCTAAGGGATTAAGAGGGGAAGCTTATGTATGTGAGGAATTGAATCACAAATTGACTTTTTTTCTTTTTTTTTCTTTTTTACAGTTGAAACATACTAAAGCCCCAACACCAGTGGGATGGAAAGGGGAGGAGAAGGTATTGGGAAGCACTGAAATATCTGGGGAAGACAAGCAATACGATGGTTCTTGACCCATATACAGTGAACATTCGTCGTCAGCTGTTAACAGTTGTCCATACATGCAAGGATAGAACAACCAAAGGCCACAACATGAAATTAAGTTAAAAACCTGTTAGGAAATATATAAAGATGTGCTTTTATACAAGAGTGTTGGATGGATGGAATAAACGGAATGATGAGATTGTGAATGTGGACAGCATACTTACGTTTAAAAGTTTGTGTAATAAAGAATGTTCAAGAGACAAGGTTCCACAATTGCAGAATTCCATCCCCACACGGTAGAAACAGGTAACTGCAAATAGATAATTACATACCCACATATATGAGTTTCCATGGTACAGTGGTAATCGTTTTGACCCGCGAATGCCATGGACTTGAGTTCGAGTTTATATATATATATATATATATATATATATATATATATATATATATATATATATATATATATATATATACATATAAACACAGTAGTATAGTTTACAGAATTTCTTGCTAAACACGTAGTTCGTTTTACTTAGGAGAGACAGGTAAACACTTAGAATCTCGTTTAAAGCCAACATAAATACTCTGTACGCACTGGTCAGCGATCTAGTTCTCTCTCTCTTCGCTCACACGAATGATCATTCGCATCTTATTGGCTGGTCCAGAGCTTTTTCAGTCATGAAATGTAAAAGTTTTATAAAAAGAAAAAAAATTTGAATCTGCTCTTATACAGCTGATGGTAAGAATATGAATGTTAGTAGAGGATTATTTAGTTTAGACAACGTCATATTACATATATTTCGCTGTGACTAATGGAAGGGGGTTGATGACCTGATACAGCTGTAGTGACTTGAGTTGTAGGGTCTGGTTTGTTACCTGATCGTCCTCTGACTCCAAAGGGGTTCCCATACTACCCTCACTGTCTGCTTCAGCCCCGTGTAAGATGTGATCCTGTTAACGTCTACTGGTGCCTCTATATTTCCCTCCATCTGTGATTTGTTGCTCTTTGCTTCTGATGTGTTGAAGTATACGAAAGCGCTTAAAGCAAATTTTCCTGCCTTGACTTTCCTTCGTGGTCTACAAGTTCATATATATATATATATATATATATATATATATATATATATATATATATATATATATATATATATATATATATATGTGTGTGTGTGTGTGTGTGTGTGTGTGTGTGGTTCAAAAAGATGTTATCAATCTTATGGGATATTACAGAACGTGGAATTTTGAAAACTATATTAGAAATTAACAATATTATTATATGATTGTATCCCTTTTATGTTTTTGATTAAACTCTTGTGATTGCAGATTTGAATGATTGAGGATAAGTTAGATTTCGATGAACGAATGGAAGTAGCGTTGCTTTTGGAAAGCCTTAAGACTTGCAAAGTTTGTGAGAAATTAAAGCATGAGGAATTCTTTCACAGTGATCCACCATCAGGTGCTTGTATTTCGAAGAATTGCTCTAAAACGTTTCTTGCCACTGGCTCACTGCAGGATAATCTCAGAGGTGAAAGTGGACGACATCGAAGTGTTATAGAACCGAAGGCAAAATAGCGAAAGTGCGCGGCACAATCTTTCGTAGTCCTAAAACATCATCAACACGACTTTCACTGCGTGTTGGTATTCACAGGAGCAGCGTCATGAGGATTAAGCAGAGATTGAGGTCTGCCTTCCTTTCATATTGTAAAAGCCAATGTTTCGTTTATTTCTTTCAATTTGTAGAGATGAAACGTTATATTCTTATGCATTTTTGATATGCAGATAACTACGATTCCGATGGTAAGATGAAATGTAATGTTTGTATAAACGGTTTGTTTCTTTCTGAAACTCTCATAAGACTGGTAACATGAGCATTGGGTCAAGTGTAAACATCTCCCTCTAATACACAGAAATAAACCACACACACACACACACACACACACACACACACACACACACACACACACACACACACGAGTAGAACAGAAAAATAAATCACAATATACTGACAACGACAAAAGTGTTAAGGAATTATTGGTGTCAAAGTAAACAAAGAAATATTACATTTTGTATTGGCTAAAAACAATGACCTAAAAGATGGTACTGAGATAATGGATGCTCTAGAGCTCTAAGGCTGGAAATTTATCCACAGGGGACTGAGCGACCCTGCTGCTGGCCAGCCTGTAGCGATGGGGCTGGGGTTTCTGCTCGTAATTTCTCCAAGTGTACGTAGCCTAGGCACCGCCCGGTGTACATACCTAAAGCTGGTTACGAAGAGATGTTAATAAATGAGTAAAGAATTAAGAACGTTTTATTGAACTTAAGCAGCTATTTGTCTGAATGTACACAGTTGAAATATCTCAGATAGTACAGAATTGGGAGGTCATAATAGTGACTAGTTAACTAACAAATAAAAGAGCTGAAGATCAAGGTGGGGCTGGGTATTTCCTCGCTTCGGACATGAGTGTATGTATGTATGTATGTTTGTATGTATGAAACATCAGAATGTTAGAGTAGATGATGAATCTTAGGTACAGTATAAATAAGAAATAAGAAGTGAAACTTCTGACGGGAAATGAGTGAGGGATGTGTGATCAGCGTTCGTAAGGTGCTGCGGAAAACTAGGCTATGCGATGTGGCGGTAATTCGTATGAGCGGTTTGAAAAGTACGGTTGATTGCCAAAATTGTTCGCTCTGGATTATACGCTACAAAATTTCAAGTGCTTAAGTTCATGATGAACATTGCATATGTAATGATAGAGATGAGGAGGTTAAGGATCCGATAGAAAATCTCATTACGATGGGAGACGTGGATGGATGTGTGACGGGAGACAAAAGCAGGAGGAATGGGGTGGTCTCAAGTGAAAGTGATAATGGTGAAAAGATACTTGGAATGGGTGTTTATCAGTGGGTTCATGTGAAGGTTCGAAGAGCATATTTCCTACCCATGAATAACCATAGATACAGGTGGTATAGGCTCAGGGACGACAAGGCCAGTGGACAGGAGTAGAGTGGATGTTGTTTGCGGCAAAGGGAATGATAGACAGCGTGTCAGAGACGTGGTGTGTAAGAAGGTTGGTTAGAGATTATCAGATCACTCGATGTTGTAATATGTAGATTAGTCTTTTACTTTATTTCCTGTTGTATTCTATATATATATATATATATATATATATATATATATATATATATATATATATATATATATATATATATATATATCCCTGGGGATAGGGGAGAAAGAATACTTCCCACGTATTCCCTGCGTGTCGTAGAAGGCGACTAAAAGGGGAGGGAGCGGGGGGCTGGAAATCCTCCCCTCTTTTTTTTTTCTTTTCCAAAAGAAGGAACAGAGAAGGGGGCCAGGTGAGGATATTCCCTCACAGGCCCAGTCCTCTGTTCTTAACGCTACCTTGCTAACGCGGGAAATGGCGAATAGTTTGAAAGAAATATATATATATATAATCTTCAGTTTTAAGATCTCCATTGTGAGCCATATACGTATGGGCTTCTTGCATGAAGAGGCAAGCAGCATGTGGAAGTTGAATGTGAAGACTTCCATCTTGAACTCCTTGTGTACGTTCAACAGTATGATCTCCATGGCTGTCCTCCCATGTGAAGCACTTTAACCTTTGGGTGTCCATGAGGCTTCCACACCATGTTGGTCTTCCAGCCTTAGGGTCTAAAGTGTAAGGTCGTTCAGCGGGAGGCTCTCCAAGATCATAAGGACATCCACGTAATGCTCGTACCATGCCCGCCTTAGCCTCGCCCCGGGGGGAGGCGAGTACCCCGCTCCAGTCTTGCTGTCATTTGTATCGTCGGTGGAGCCTTGACCCGTGATCTGGTTGCAGTTTGTCGTCTTTGACTGTAACTATATCGTGATGCAACGTGACCTAGTCAGGCGTCGGGGTTTTTCCTACATTGCCATTAATCTTAAGTCATGATTACGTTCTTTCTGTCACTCTCATACGCTACAGTCATCACTCTTGAGAGAGAGAGAGAGAGAGAGAGAGAGAGAGAGAGAGAGAGAGAGAGAGAGAATGGAGCGTAAGTTTAAAGACAAGTTTGCCGTACGGTACTTAACGACCAGTCGCACTGAGCGCATGGGATTTTAACAAGGGAGGGTGGGTGTGTGTGTGTGCGCGCGTGCGCGCCTCCATGTATCTGAGCCAGCTGCTGGGACAGCCTTTCGTAACCCGAGGTTACCTCCATTGTCTTCTTACGCTCTCATAGTTTAGTGAAGACAGCCCAGCACCCGCGGCTTCAACTACCCACCTCCCCCGCCTCATGACTCAATCTCTCCTGGGTTGCCGAAACACCGTCAAGTCTAATGTCATAATCGGCATGTGCCGCCCTTCCGTAAGCTGTAGAATAAAAAAAAATACTATGAGCACAAACTAATGGCAACAAAAAAAGGAAAGAGAAGTGAACTACAGTGATACAGTTACCTGTATGTAATGAATCCTCGTTTAGTTCAGTAACGTTATCGTTATATAGCCACACTCATGAGTCAGCCAATTAAGTTCACTGACAAATGCGCTGATTGTGTAAAGCTTTCACTGTTTTGTAGGGCTTCTACTAATCTGTGGCGTATGGTGTCCTTGGCGAGTCCAAACTAACCGACTTTACTTTCATCCACTTTTAAACATAGAAAGAAGAACACGGCCTGGCTGAACTAAGTGTCAAGTAAGAAAGGACTTGACAGGCTCCATAGCCTATATAAGCCAGACTCTTGCACACACACACACACACACACACACACACACACACACACACACACACCAGCCACCCTCCCAGCGGCCTGACGTGTCAAATGTGTATTAACCAACCCCTTAGGCATTGCAGGTCGGGTCAGGTCAGAGGGCCAGGCCATCGTGCCCAAGGGTCGTGCTGTCGTGCTCTTGGGTCGTTTCGTTGAGTTCAAGGATCTTACATGCGTCATGCTCAAGGGGTTAACAAACCCCAAGATCCCATTGCTTATGAAACTGAACTCTTTTTCTATTCATGTGTATGACGGAGCAGCGGGAAAGGTCTCGGATTCGAGATGAGTTCCTTGTAGCCTGACCCCCTTCCACTTGATGTCCTCACCTGCTGGTAACTGTTGACTGGAGGGACGGGTTGGAAAAGTTGAAGATTTCGGGAGGGATTCTTCGAAGTGTTCTGAGGAATGTTATTTGGAGGAACGGGTTTCAGGAGTTGAAGAACTAGATCTATGAGGGGGTTTGTTGGAGGGCTCATGGGAGGGCGGTGATCAAAATGGGTGTAAGGAAAAATCGAGGGAAAAAAGGTAAGAGAATAATACGTTCTCAAGTCCAGTCGAGATATTACAAAGTCCCATGTCAGCCATTAGATTCTGCCGTCGTATTTGATTTTCATCTGCTGTTCGCAAGTCTTTCCCTTTTATATTTGTTCTCCTTACCCGCCCTAGTGAGGTAATGTTAGGAAAAGGAATGAACCTTTCAGGAAAAATCCAATGCTTGGCTCCTCCTTCTGTTTCCCCGTTTGGGAAAGTTGATACTGGAGTGGAGGATTCCTCCCCCCCCCCCTCCTCTCTCTCTCTTTCTCTCTCTCTCTCTCTCTCTCTCTCTCTCTCTCTCTCTCTCTCTCTCTCTCTCTCTCTCTCTCTCTCTCGCTCCACGTAATCCTCTTCTACAACACGTAGGAGGTACGTGGTTAGTTTTAATGTATATGATAACAGTAATAGTAATGATAATACTGATGATTATATTAGTAATGTATATGATCGTGATGATTGACTGTGTTTTATTCAAATGAATGAAGTCAGAAGCCAGAGATGTATCGGGAAAATGCACGCAGTGCGTGTTGAAGTTGTTTGCATTTGTGTTTACATATACTGTGATTTTATATTTGTACTGTAATTACATATTTGTACCGTACGGGTACGGGGCCCCATACATTAAACCTTGTCTAATTTCAAGCAACTTTTTTGTATGTTGTCCGCAATTACTATATCTCACTCTTTATTCCATGTATCCGCTTCTCTTATAATGTAAGGATGCCTTTTTACACATTTTTTAAAAGGCTCTCTCATTTCATGTAATGTTCTCTAGTTGTTCTATCCCAAAGTAGTTCTTTCGGTTAATCGTTCACTTTCTATGTCGTCAGTCTGGCTATCAAAAACTTAAAGGTTGTGATCAAGTTGCCCCTTACTCTTCTTTCTTCCATGGTGGGCATATTTAAGGCCTCGAGCTTTTCCATGTAACTCAGCTTCCTTAATTCTGGTACCACCTCTGTTCCTCTCTTCTGGACCTTCTCTGTTGCTATTCTTTGTGCTTCGTTTGCCGCAGGGACCAAACTTGAGAGGTATGTTTTAGTTTTGGCTTTTATGTGCAGTAGGACGTGAACAGCTTGTTGGGTATTTCCAAACTATGAATGTGAATGCAATTATGATTATATTTGCCAATAGACAGTGGGTCTTCTTAATTATCCTGAAGTTGGACTCTGGCGATAGACAAGGGATGATTTCGCTTCCCAAGTCTCTCCTACACACACACAGATTCCCGCAATTTTATTTCCTGCGAGATGATATTCATACTGAGGTCTTCTGTCAGTGTGGCCCCCACTCCATTACTCAACATTTACTCAAGCTGAACGTTTTCTGTTGGTTGTAATCGCCCACGATTTTCATTTATCTTGTGACCTCCGTGTCATCCACAAACAGATTCAGGTAGGAGGAGTCCTTACCTTCAAGGCAAGTCATTTACACAGGTCGAGAAGAGTATTGGTCCCAGAACAGAGCCCTGCTGCACTGCTACCCTGACGACTTCAACCCATTTCGAGGGGGCTCCCTTTGACGTACGATCTTTGTTCTTCTCCTCTAAGATAACCTCTCCATCGACTGAGTCTCTTCCCCTCTCCGGCTCCTTAATCAGCCTTCCATGCAATGCAGTGCCAGAAGCTTTCTAGCCGTCCAGTTAGCTCTTTTGCCCTGCACCGAGCTCACTCTCTCGTAGAAATTATGTTTGTTGTGCATTGTCTCCTCTCCCTGAAACCATGTCCTCTCCTAGTGAGCTAATTTTTCCTCAGCAGAGAGTCGTTCACAGGCTTTCTGATCATCTTATCCAGTACCTTACAGACCACACTCGGTAGTGTAACTGTATGTAGTTCAGCGCTTCCTCTCGATCTCCTTCCATAGAGATTGGCATGACGTTTGCCCTTTTCCACTCCCGCAGCAGTTTACTTCTTGACTTCTTGAACAGTATTTTAGCACGTTTTGTCAGTTGCATTTGCACACGTCTTGAATACATATGGTTGAGCCATGTATGGGTCAAGATCTTGTAGTATCTTATTGATGTCTTTTCTAGATACCTCAAAGCTTTGTACGACCTTATCCACATTATGTCTTTCTAACGTTGGGGCTATAGTGTCATCCTAACTTATCGTTCAGTTTCTTTGCATATTCTTCTATTATCTTCTACAACACTTTCATCAGAATCCCTCAGCTTAAGTTGCTGCTCTTCACCTGACGATTTACACCTGATGTGTGTGCATGTGATTACTATTTGTGTGTTACGGGGAGAGAGTTGTACACTCGTGTTGCCCCGTCTCTTTACCTTGTGTATGTGAACCAAGTCTTTGCTCATTTGCGTGTGTATATACTCACACACCCCATTCTAAGACAGGTACCCATTTACTGACGAGTCACGAAGGGAAGATGAACACCTGGGTAGCGTGTATGTCGCCTGCCGTGCCCAGGATTCGAGCCGTGGCGGTCCTGACCAACCACCCCCATCCTGGGCAGGCCCGTGCTGGCTCATGGTCAGTGTGTGTATGTGATAGTCACCAAGTACAGACAGTGGTATTCACTCTGTCGACGGCCCCTCCTCCAGCACCCTGTCATGCCGCCGATGTAATGGACGGTGGCGCCATATAACCCGAGCCAGCGGAGGAGCTGCGGGCGGCTGGCCGCCCGGGGAAACAGGACACCTCCCGCCCTCCCTCCGGGCTATCTGCTGACGAAGGCGGTATCGAGGTCGATCCCCGTACCCAGTCTCACGGCTTCTGAAGACGAGACAACCGTCGTCGAACCGCTAAAGTCTCGCGAGATACATCAAAGAGCGTAAGAAGCGCGAGATATGGAAAGAGAAGAACAAGAAGAAGAAGAAGAATCACCATAGAGACGCCATGTGAGGGGGAAAAGGTGGTGAATGGAAGCGTGACAACCCAACTTCTGTTTCGCTCAGGGGCCGCCAAGATGGTAACACTGACCTGGTCCAGCCAGGTCTTGCGGGTAGAAAGCACCGTCACTTCGGCAGGGGAGCAACGGGTGGAGGAGCCTGGGCGAAAAGAAGGAACATTAAGGGTCGAGTGACCACGGGGTTTTTTTTGCTCTCTCTCTCATCATGACACCACAGGCAGAAGTCCTTAACGATGCCAAGCATCTGAGAGAGAGAGAGAGAGAGAGAGAGAGAGAACGTATCCATGTTTTTTTTTTTTTTTCCAAGGGTGTGGAGAACTTCAGATTAGCGGCAGGTGGGTTGTTGTTAAGTAGGGAGGGGACATGGGAAGGTAAAGGTGTTGTAGACTTGTGGAACCAGTTACGCGGTGTTGATGAGGGGTTGGGTGCAGAGACGGAGGGGGTGGATGTTGATGGTGATGACGGGCGGTACGCTAGACATTGCCACAGTTAGACTACGTTCATATATATCCACAGGAAGAATAAGCACTCTCTCTCTCTCTCTCTCTCTCTCTCTCTCTCTCTCTCTCTCTCTCTCTCTCTCTCTCTCTCTCTCTCTCTCTCTCTCTCTCTTTCTCTCTCTCTCTCTCTCTCTCTCTCTCTCTCTCTCTCTCTCTCTCTCTCTCTCTCTTCTCTCTCTCTCTCTCTCTCTTGGGATTCCGTGGTGTAGTGGTCAGCGTCGCCGACCATGATTCACGTATGGTTTCCACCTGGGTTCGAGTCTTGGAGTGCGTCGGTTAGCCCACACTCCATCCAGCTGTTCATCCTCTCCTCAGGGCTGGCTCATAAATGAGTACTAAGCTTGAGCTGGGGTTGCGTACGTACGTATAGAGCTAAGAGTAAAGTCACGGTACATATAATACAAGGTCAAGAGACGGGTCCACACGAGTGTGAAACTCTCTCCCCCTCCCCCCCGTAACACACAAATAGTAATCGCAAATAGTAGTAATGACGGGACTATTTCCTCTATTTCAAGTTGAATTTCGACAGATATAAAGAGAGCTAGAGGCCGTGTGTTAACAGAGGGGTCAGTGACAGGGAAGAATTCTATTCCAAGGTTGGAGCAGTTTTACTTTCTACCACATATATAGGAACTGCTGCACTGAATACCTGAGGCTCCAGCCATAGCACTACTTGTTGCCATGGCCCCAAGACGAAGGAGGGAGGGAGGGTGGCATACCTCTCCCACATAGGCAAAGACGCGTACGTGTGTGTGTGTATGTGTGTGTGTGTGTCTCGTACGAACCGACAAGCCTCCCAATCGCGATCGGTGTCGCCCGCGTGACGCAACCCTCCGGTGTTTCCTAACGATAAAAGGAAAGACGTAAAATACCGTACGAATGTGGGTCAGCAAGCAGTTCAAGAATTTGAGGAGTTCGACCTTGAGGTGTGGATGATAACAATGGTATAAGCGACCTGAGAAACCCGTCGGACATGTCATATAACCAGTTCCTCCCTCCTGGTGGTGCCACAGCTCCTCCTCCTCCCCTGGCTTGGGGGGAATGGATGGATGTTGGTCCCCTACCTGGTGGTGCCGTAGCCCCTGGCTGCTGGTGCTCTGGAGTCTGGTCACCGTGGAGGCACGGGTGACGGTCATTCAGGGACGGGTCAGGTGGGGTAGTATTGAGGGCGGGTCTCAGGGAGACGTTAAAAGGATTTTTGGGGTTCGACATTAACTTCCAGTTGAGGTGGACGGCTGATGCTTACGTTAAAGACATGTAGAAGACCCCACCCAGTTTCTACAGTAATACTACCTTAATAGATGACTGACGTACACGGGTATAGAAATACAGGAATGTGTGTAAGACCCGCATATTGTGTTCTGCGGTTGGATGAACGTTTTGTGTTGTCTTGGCTGTAACACGCATATAGGCAGTGATTAGCCGGCACTCACGAATGTAAACCTCTCTCCATGTATTTACACATTTTAAGATATTAGTATTTTCACACACACACACACACACACACACACACACACACACACACTTAATACACCTGGCTCAGGCTTGGGTGTTTGTGAGTGTGTATGCACACACAGGAATGAAAACGTGGTACATATATGCAAAGGTCAAGAGACGGTACAACACGAATGGAAATCTCTCTCTCTCTCTCTCTCTCTCTCTCTCTCTCTCTCTCTCTCTCTCTCTCTCTCTCTCTCTCTCTCTCATTACGAAAGCGTGATACCCAGGATAAGAAAGTGTAAATAACGAAGAGACACACTTGACAACGCCATACTTAGTGGCGCGGGGGGGCCCCACACTGCTGGGTGTGGTACACTGGACAGGTGGGAACCTCGGCCACTTAAGACGGTACGGGTGGCGGCAACACACACACACACACACACACACACACACACACACACACACACACACACAGCTTTCACCCTCCTCCCACCATCAACCTTCACGTTGGTTACTGTAATGACTGAAAACACTGAACTCAGCACAGGCTATCTGTCACGCCGCACGTTATATACGTAGCTGCTCGAAAGTGCCCATAACTCCATGCGTTGTCGGCGAACCTGCGCGAAAAGTTATGAATGTCATTTTTTTTTTTACACATGTATATTTTTGTAAATAGAATCATTTTCATGTGTAGGCCCCCGGCCATACTGTATCCTGTCCACTCCTTACTGTATTTTGTTTCATGCCTTGGGCATGAGGGCATATATATGTATATATATATATATATATATATATATATATATATATATATATATATATGTGTGTGTGTGTGTGTGTGTGTGTGTGTGTGTGTGTGTGTGTGTGTGTGTGTGTGTGCTGTGTCCTTTCTCTCTCTTTTTTGTTACTTCAAAGGTTCAGGTCACAGACGTAAATCCTCATGAAGGACAGACCTAAAATGAAATATATAAAAAGATGCTGGGAGGGAAAGGACCTTTTGGGGAAATTTCTCCAGGATGCGTCTTTTGCTGATTATACACTATGTGGCCTCCTGGCTGGACTCCAACCCTAGCCGGATCCCAGCTCTGGCCAGGACCCAGCACTAGCCGGGTCCTAGCCCTGGCCACGTCTCAACCTTGGCCAGGTCCCAGCTCTGTGATCCTAGGCCGCTTGGCCGGGTCTCTTGCCCTGGCTAGGACCCAAGGAAAGTACCTTCTTCTGATGACAGAAGCTTTTGAGAAACACTGGCAGCTGGTGAGATGGGTATAAGGGCTTTTGGCCTATTGACTACCAGGGTGATTAAGGCCGTACTCAACGTCAAGTTATAACAACCGGATGAAAAATCCTGACCATCGTTCAAGGTAATTCTAAGACAGTAACGCCCTCTGCGAACATATATGTCCCACGACAGGTAGTTCTTTCAATTTGCCTCAACTTGTCGCTGGGAGAGAGGTGGTGTTTATGAAAAAAGACAAAAAACAACAACAATAACGACAACGCAGGGTGTTCCTCCACTCGCTCGTTGAGCCACTACCCCAGGAATGCCATATTTCTATCCTAAAGTACCCATAAACTAACCTACAGTAGCCGTGAGGACAGTTTAATTAGCGATGCTGTGGAGTTTACACCGTGTGTTTTTTTGGGGGGAACAATTTGCCGAGTATTGTATTCACGGAGCCACACGTCGTGCCACAGCCAGTGATTGTCTGACAGAGAGTCCACTCGACCAGGATTCAGTGAAGAGAAGAAACTTTAAAAGACAGACCTCAACAGAGAGGATGCGGTCGTTTCCCTAACACCATTATCTACGCTACTCTGACACACACACACACACACTCACACACACACACACACACACACACACACACACACACACACACACACACCAAAAAAAATAGACGACGAAGTAGCTAATGTGACCATGAGGACCTTCGTGACCTAGGCTTGATGGAAATGCCAGGACAGCATCTAACCTCCCCTTACCAGGGGTCGGCATTTAACATATTCATCAGGAGAAAGTCTTACACCCCCTCCTTCCCCCTGAGTGTCTAGTACAAACACCCAGACTCCAGCCAGAGTGTGTGTGTGTGTGTGTGTGTGTGTGTGTGTACGTGTGTGTGTGTGTTTACCTCATGGGGGCTGACCATTTGTTGTCTTGTGCTACATATAATTATCATCTCCCACCAGACGCCCACACTTGGGTATTGACCTCCTTCATTATTGTCTTTTATTATTTTATATCTACACCGACCACATCGTCCTCTTTCGGTGGTGACTTTACAGAATGGTTATCTTTACGATCATCTGTACATACTGGAAAATACAATATAGTGAATATATTTTCTGGGAGACATTAGATATAATAGTAATAATAATAATAAATGATAATAATGATAATAATAATAATAATAATAATAATAATAATAATAATAATAATTATTATTATTATTATTATTATTATTATTATTATTATTATTATTTATTATTGTTGCTGTTGTTACAAAGAAATTTTTCATTAATGGCAAAAGTTGCTCCCAGTATATAATGTCGACTCCAGGTTAGACCACATGACGTATATCGATACATAAAACTGTTCGAGAAAGTCCAACGACATGCCACAGGAATGGTGTCACAGAATCAAGAGGGATGAGTTTAGTGGGAGTCGAAGCAAGGTCTCCAAGTGCCTCCAGTAGAAACTAGATGATTAAGGAGCTGCATGAAAAATACATTTAAAAGATAACATGGTCCACATACCTAGTGAGAAAGAGTGTGTGTGTGTGTGTGTATGTGGTCTTAGAATGATCCTTAACCCCTGAAGAAGGTGGTAAAGATTTTTTTTTTTTGTTTTTGTTTTTGTTTTGGTTGGTGGATGTCGTAGCTTCGACATGTCGGCCTTAGTGACCCGGTGGTGGTTGATAGGCCTAAAGCCCCTGCGAATAACCGGTTAACCGACCAACCAACGCTGGGGTGGGGTTAACAAAACGGCCAAGCCCTCGGGAAGGAAATGCCACAGATCTTGAATGTAGTGTTAATGTCTGCCCAAATACCGTGGTGTGCGAAAGCTATATCATTGAGGGGAAGTGTGGTGAAAAATAACCCGAGCAGACAAGGTTCCCTTCCCTCGTAGGGTATGTTGGTGGCATCATGTGATAGTCTGAAGTGTTTATTACGTGTATGACATTTTGTCTCTCCTGTGACCGGGAAGACGGAAGAGTAAAGAAAGAATATAAGTAAATTCCTTAAGTAAGATTGTGATACTCGTAAGTAGAGACAAAATACCATTGTCATCGAATCACACCATTTAAAGTTTATAAAAGGATTTGATATACAGTAATTCTCTGTAGTAGAAGATACCTTTTCGTGCAGTCGACAAACACATGTTTTACAAAGTCTTTGCAGACCGATGGAAATTTTCACTGCTGCAGGAGGCTGGATGGCCCCCCACTATTTTCCCTTGAAGTGAACGCCACTGGTGAAGATTCGGATTTTCAGAGCGTACCCGAGACCATTTTAAAATCGGTATATCACAGAACTCAACAGGATCAGAGGCCACTACGCGCCATTTACTCAATGAGCAAGACGATTACGATCCTTAAACACAACTCAGGGGTCGCTTAGTCGTGCTGAAGGGTCGTACCTTCGTGCACAAGGGTCGCACCGTCGTGCACGAGGGTCGTACCGTCGTTGCATAAGGGTCGCATCGTCGTGCTCAAGGGTCGTGCCGTGGTGTTGAAGAGATTAATGCCGGCTAAAGCTAGGCTTACCGGAAACATAATTCATGACTCAGTTCATGACTTTACTTCTGGGAGCAGCAGTCACGTTGACTTCAGATGAAACAAGTTTTTTTCATACTTTTTGCTCTTTATCTCTTCCTGAGAAGATATAGTACAAGGAGAGATACTACGATAAGCGAAGCAATTTCAGAAACAAACTTGGGAGGCTGAATTCCACAGACCTGGGATATTACATAGTACCAGTGTCACGACAGATTCTCTGAAATTCTGTAGTGGAACAGTTGGTAAAGAGATATTAGCTGATAGAGCTGAAGAGATATACTGTGGGAAATATATATACAGGGTCGCGAGTCACTGGGTAGGTTCAAGAATGCTATTAATGAATAGTTTCAAATATCAAAGGTGGAATGCGCGTATGAAAGCCATATTTTGGACAAATCAAAGAATCATCATAAGAAAAAGTGGCCACCTATTAGACAGGTAAAATGGTTAAAACTGAAAAATTCAGTCACCAAATTTACCGACGTACTTTAAAGTATATGTGAAGAGCTAAACGTTAAATTTCAAATCGTATTTACAGCAA